>NW_015548270.1:220050-230449 GCF_001515605.1 Sinocyclocheilus anshuiensis
TTTGGATAGACTTTCTTTCTTTCTTGTTTTATTTGGAATAAAATATAATAATTATAATAAAATGAATAAAACATTTAATTTAACACATTTTATTGCATTTAAAATGTTTTTAAAAATATATAAATTATGCTTAAATAAATTACATTATTATTATATTTTGTAAATTCATTGGTAAGTGTTTTATATATGAAGTGTTATATATATTTTGTAAATAATCGTGGGTTAATTTGTATTTTTGTATAATCCAGAGAATGATGATGCATTAATGCAGCCATAGCGGTTGACACGTTTCTGGCAGCACTAGTTTTCCTGCATCTCTGTTGTTGTCTTTGTTTCCCTTGACTAGTTCCATCAACACTTTACGGGTGTCCATCACAGCTCTGTGTCTGCGTAATGAAGCGTGCAGAGCTGCTGGACGTGTGTGTGTGTGTGTGTGTGTGTGTATGATATAACAGCACACGCTCTCAGTGTCCTGGTCAGATCGTTTCTCACATGATCTCGTCCTGTAGTGTCCTGCACCTGCGCGTGTCTCTGAACAGTGCAGTGATGGAAACTGTGAAATCACCCAGATGAAATCATCTGACACAAATGAAAATGCTCTTATATTTAAGCATCACCTCACTCTTAGATTGCATCTCTGATCATTCTGGACCTTCATCAGCCAACTTCATCAAGTGCCCAGTTTATATTTGATTATGAATGTAATTATTGTTGCTGTTTGACATGAAAGGCTTTCCTACAGTCATCATATTGATTTCTCCGGTTCGTGTTTGTGTGAGTGTCATGTCTCGATGTCCTTATACTGTTTCTGACACTGCGTTTCTCTCCTGTTGTCACTGAGGACCTGTCCGTCTGTCCATCCTTCTGTCTAACTGTCTGTCTGTCTGTCCATCTCTCTGTCTGTTTGTCCATCTCTCTGTCTGTCTGTCCATCCTTCTTTCCATCTCTCTGTCCATCCTTCTGTCCATTTCTCTGTCCGTCTGTCTGTCTGTCCATCCTTCTGTCCGTCTGTCTGTCCATCTGTCCATTTCTCTGTCCATCTGTCTGTCCATCCTTCTGTCCATCTCTCTGTCCGTCTGGCCATCCTTCTGTCCATCTCTGTCTGTCTGTCCATTTCTGTGTCTGTCTGTCCATCCGTTTGTCCATCTCTCCGTCTGTCCACCCGTTTGTCTATCTGTCTGTCTGTCCATCTGTCTCTGTCCATCCTTCTGTCCATCTCTCTGTTCGTCTGTCTGTCTGTCTGTCCATCTGTCCATTTCTCTGTCCGTCTGTCTGTCCATCCTTCTGTCCATCTCTCTGTCTGTCTATCTGTCCATTTCTTTGTCGGCCTGTCCATCCTTCTGTCCATCTCTCTGTGTGTCTATCTGTTAGTCCATCTGTCCATCTCTCTGTCCGTCTGTCTGTCCATCCTTCTGTCCATCGCTCTGTCTGTCTGTCTGTCCATCTGTCCATTTCTTTGTCGGCCTGTCTGTCCATCTCTCTGTCTGTCTGTCCATCTTTCTGTCCATCTGTCTGTCTATCTGTCCGTCTGACTGTCCATCTCTCTGTCTGTCTGTCCATCTGTCCATTTCTCTATCCATCTGTCTGTCTGTCCGTCTGACTGTCCATCTGTCTGTCTGTCTGTCCATCCTTCTGTCCATCTCTCTGTCTGTCTGTCCATCTCTCTGTCTGTCTGCCTGTCCATCTGACTGGCCATCTCTCTGTTCATCTCTCTTGTCTGTCCATCCTTCTGTCCATCTCTCGGTCTGTCTGTCTGTCCGTCTGACTGGCCATCTCTCTGTCCGTCTGTCTGTCTGTCTGTCCATCTCTCTGTCTGTCTGTCCATCTCTCTGTCCATCTGTCTCTCTGTCCATCCTTTTGTCCATTTCTCTGTCCGTCTGTCCATACTTCTCTCCATCTGTCTGTCCATCACTCTGTCCTTCTGTCCGTCCGTCTGTCTGTCCATCTCTCTGTCCTTCTGTCCATCTCTCTGTCCGTCTGTCTCTCTGTCCATCCTTCTGTCCATTTCTCTGTCTGTCTGTCCATCTCTCTGTCTTTCTGTCTGTCTGTCCATACTTCTGTCCGTCTGTCTGTCCATCTCTCTGTTATAGAGCTCAGTGAATCATTATGCTGGAGGTGTTGACATACAGACACGGCTGTAGATTATTGCTTTTCACAGTAGTTGTCTTTAGAAGCAGTGCTTAATTTGAGCCGGATCCTGCCGATTTTGGATTTTTGCATTCCGGTAATTGTTTTTAAGGATCCGGCATTAGATCGTGACAGTGCGTGCGTGCATAGGAGAGCGAGCGCAGGTTTATGTATTTGGAGGTTATGTATTGGTCCTCAACATATTTTTGACTGTGACCAGTCAGCTTTCTTAAGTTTAAACTCGCTCTCATTGATTGGTGCTTACTGCTTATTGTTTTGTGAGCAGCAGAACGTTTGGAGAGAGTGTAATAATACCAGAAATAATACCAAATAAAGTGAAATATTATAATGTATAAACACTATAAACATAGCTACGTTATTAGACTATAGCTCACTCCAAAACAAATCATATAAATGTAACGGTATTCAGAACAGAACAAGAATTAAATAAATATATATTAACCTAAAGAAACGAAAACAAAGCGAAACTGAAAGTACCAGGCATTAATTGGGCTCACGTACCTCTCATTCGGCACAAATCCTAATGTTTCCATATTCGCAATGTATTTGAATTAAACTATTATTTATAATGTAGAGGCTTTGTACTTCACACGCATTCGTATATCGACAGAAATATCCTCTTCACATGAGCAAAAATGTGCTTGGCATACAAAGTGGACCAGTTATACCACAGACTATTTAAATTGACCAGTGTAACCTTTTATATTTTTGGTTGACTATTTTATTTTGATAATGAACAGACTGCGATGTCAAGTTTGAGTTGCGAATATGTGGTGTGTGTATGTGTGTGTGTGTGTGTGTTTGAGAGCGCGTGAGGCGCCGGTGCGATCGAACAGCTGAAACATAAAATACATAATTTTTGGTCATAAAGATACGAGTAAGACATAATTCGAAAGCACAAAGTGTTTACTTTTATTTTTGCACACTCAAAATAACAACAGAACATTTGTGATTTTGTAAAATAAAGCAAGGATGCGCGTTTAATTAAAACTGTTACTTATTTAAGTCAGATATTTTTCACATATTTATACCTATACTATGATTGAATTTTATTTTTATGAAAACAAATTTTGTTATTTTTAATGTATCTTAGATATACATTTTCCTAAAATCATCCTGGCAACCCATTTTTGACCCAGGGTTTGAAGCTGTGCCCTATGTGTGTGTGTGTGTGTGTGCGTGTGTGTGTGTTTGAGCGTGTTTGAGCGTGTTTGAGTGTGCGCGCGCGAGGCGCCGGCTGAAACATAAACTACATAATTTTTGGTCATACAGATAAGAGTAAGACATAATTCGAAAACACAAAGTGTTTACTTTTACTTTTTTGCACACTCAAAATAACAACAGAACATTTGTGATTTTGTAAAATAAAGCAAGGATACGCGTTTAATTAAAAAAGTCAGATATTTTTTGCATATTTATACCTATACTATGATTTAATTTTATTTTTAATGTATCTTAGATATGCATTTTCCTAAAATCATCCTGGCAACCCATCTTTGACCCAGGGTTTGAAGCTGTGCCCTAGTTAGGTTAATGCAAAAACTTGTGAACAGTGCTCTCTTATAATTGTGACATCACTGTTTAGTGACGTCATTGAATGTTCCGGGAAAACTTAAGTTGTATTTTCAGTGTCGGCCACAGCGCCTTTTAATTGCTGTTTTGGATCCGGCAATTATTCATTTACAAATTAAGCACTGTTTAGAAGCTCTCTGTTAAGTGCATTCGCTGAGCTGTTGCTAAGCAATGTGCTTGAGGCTCTTAGTCCTGATCATCACTTGTTATAACTTTACCATGGTAACAACGCTGTATAACTTATAAATGGAGACAGCGGAAATGTTCTGCGTTTGAAACTCACAAACAGCATGAAACATGAGGTGTTTTCCTGTCGGTGTCTGTCATCGTACATTACATTTATATCGTACATTATACATCAAAACCACAGTGATTTAACGTGCAAAAATGTCCTTAAAATCAAACATGGACGTGTAGTAAAATTACTGTGAACCAATATGAAAGATTAGAACCATTTTAAAGCAGTAGTTCTCCCAGAAATGATCATCCTGTCGTCAGTTACTATTCCTCATGTCATGCAAACCAGTGTGACTTACTTTCATCTGTGGAACCGAAAATAATACATTTATGATATATATATTTTAATATATTTTATTTAATTCAAAATATATGTTTAAAAATATTTTAAATATGTTAAAAATAACAAATTATGTGTTTATTATTTTTTATCATATAAAGTGTTTTTATACGTTTTTTTTTCGATTAAAGTTATGACTGTATGTTATTGTGAGTCTGACTCATGTAGGTTTCTCATATTAGCTGTGATATTTAACATAACATGAGGGCAGAACTAAAGCAGGTGCATCTAATGAGAGCGTCATGAATAAACCAACAGTGTCTGATCATTCAGATGAACACCAGCAGTGTTAGACCGCCGGAGTACTGTGTGTGTAGGTGGACATACTCACGCTGTTTACTTCATGAGTTTGTAGAAGCATACAGTGATCGGTGTCTTCTGACTCTAATGAGCCACTTCTTTCTTTAACAGTGAATCAATAAAATGTCTATAAATGAAGCCACACTGATTTTTAGCCATTATTTTTTATTATCTTCAAATGTTGTGATTGTAATTACCTTCCAGAAGTTGAATAATCCGTATGTCTTAAAAAAAAAAAAAAAAACTTAAGAATACAGTTAGGGTTAGAATAGAATATTCTATATTCTACATATAATTTTGTTTTCATTTTGACAAAAAGGAATATTTTCCTGTTCATCAGTGTCAAAGAAAACAAATTAAATGTCTAGTTTATGTTGAGCTAAATGCCTCAGTTTAACTCTATTCATTTGTAATTAATTATAATTGTAAATAATTAACTCTATTCATTTGTCAATTTTATAAAGATGAAATGATATAATTAAAAAAATACTTAATTTTTTTAAAAAGAAACCTTTTTATTAATTTGAATTCTTCTTTAAAAAATCCTTAAAGCAAGACACATTAACTAAAGAAGCAAAAATGTTGAAAACAATAATACTTTTTTATACACAATATATCTTAAATTAAGTTTATTGCTCTTACCCAATTGGCAATGGTGTGAGAAAAATCAACTTTCAAGATCAGTTCTCTTTCAAAACGAGTCTTATGATTTATTATGCTTAAGTACATTTATCTTGTTTTAAGGATGTTTGTATGTGAAAAAAAGCATAAATACTGATTTCTCCACTTTCAGAAGGATGTTACACTTACAGTACTTGAAGATAACGCTGAAGAATAGTGGCTTAAATCAGTTTGGCTGTATAGTTTTGATTTTAATCAGTGAATTATGTTCATAGGTTTTTGTCCAAATAATATCTCTGTGCATTCATCATCAACTGAAGATGTTTTGAAACAGCCGCGTCCCGTCTGAGCTTCTCCAGTCTGCTGGCATGACTCCGAGGATTTCCAAACACTAACACAACATCCGTCTTAAACGGCAATCCAAAACAAACTTACGTAAGAGTGCGGCTGTTTCCCAGCCCATAATCCAAAACCAGTTTCTGTTGCAGTGGAAAGCCGAGGGAAACTGCCAAGAAACGCAGCCAGAGCCGGAGTGTTGTGAGATCAGCCGCACTGGCTTGTGTTTATGTGTAACGAGACGACAGCGGAATGATTAGAGCGACGTCTTCTTTCATAATTAACTCTCCTGTTGAGTTTGAGTCAATTTAACCCACACTTGATTTCAAACTGCTTGAAATACTGCTTAAACTATTCATTTCTTCTTGAAATTTGGTGAATGTTTCTCATTTTGGGTCATGAATGTGTGTGCAAAGTTTTTACACATTGATGTGTTTTGGAAAGGCAGTACAAAAATTGTTACAACTTTGACGTTCTGGTCAATTTGACCAACACTTGATTTTCAAACTGATTGAAATACTGGTTAAATTATTTATTTCTTCTTGAAATTTGATGGATATTTCTCATTTTGGGTCATGAATGTGTGTGCAAAGTTTTGACACATACATGTGTTTTGGAAACGCTGTGCAAATTTTGTTATGGTCGTATACAGTAGACTCCCCCAATGACCCTCATTGGTTTTCATGCAGTTTGCTAAAAATCAACACTTTGAGAAACATTAACAGATCAGGTGAAATACAGAAAACCTTAATTAATAACAATAAAATAATAATAAAATATGAAATACATAATAACTTATGAAATTTAATACTCAAAGTTATTCAAAATTGAGAATCGTTTTCCGAAAATTCACAGTTTCT
Organism: Sinocyclocheilus anshuiensis; assembly: GCF_001515605.1. Taxonomy (NCBI): domain Eukaryota; kingdom Metazoa; phylum Chordata; class Actinopteri; order Cypriniformes; family Cyprinidae; genus Sinocyclocheilus; species Sinocyclocheilus anshuiensis. The sequence goes on from NW_015548270.1 coordinate 226,465, forward strand.
TTGTCTAGTTGAGTTTCACAGTCAAAAAAAAACAAACAATGTATTTGGTTATTTTCAGTGTAATTTCAGTATCATTGAGATACTATTATAGTGTTTGTTAATAATTAGGTTTTATTTTCTGCTTTTATGTTCATTTTAGTTAGCGTTTTACTAAATTTCTTGTGGTTTTGTTGTTTTTAAATGTCTATAAAGTTTTTTTTATTACAATTTTTTATTTCAGTTTCAGATGTTTTAGTACATCAACTAAATGAAAATGAGAACTGTTGCCTTGGAAACTAGCTGAAATAAAGTAAGTTTTTTAATATTTTATTTTATTTTAATTATAATAGTTAACTATTGGTTAACTATAGTAACCCTGCTGTGTAACAAAATCATGTCATGACAAAGTCATGACAAAATAAATAAATAACAAATGTAAAATAATTACATTACAGCTAATTTTGGACATAAAAATATGTAGGTCAAATTCACCCCAACACAGCAGAAATAACACACAAAAAATATACAGATGGGAATTATTCGATTTTTCTCACACATTTTATATTTTTAGTGTCTGGCAAGCTATATTAGAGGGTTTCTGTTTTTACATGTATCTTTAGTTTCTTTTCATAGTGCTGAGTCAGTTTGACCTGCGGCAGTGTTTTTAGAGGTAGGGGTCAGAAGTGAGTGTTTGTTTTGCTTGTGTTTGCACACTGGAGTGTTTCGGCTGGTGTTTGTGTGCTTGTTCTCGCATGTTTCTCGCTCACCCGAACCCAGATTATATACAGATGGGAATTATTAGATTTTTCTCACACATTTTATATTTTTAGTGTCTGGCAAGCTATATTAGAGGGTTTCTGTTTTTACATGTATCTTTACATGTTTTCATAGTGCTGAGTCAGTTTGACCTGCGGCAGTGTTTTTAGAGGTAGGGGTCAGAAGTGAGTGTTTGTTTTGCTTGTGTTTGCACACTGGAGTGTTTCGGCTGGTGTTTGTGTGCTTGTTCTCGCATGTTTCTCGCTCACCCGAACCCAGATTCAGTGACTCCTGCATATGAATAATGGAGCAGCCAGCCGGTGCTATATGTGTTCACGTCTGAATCACTGTCTGCTGATTAAACCAGCAGAGCTTGTGTGTTAGTGATTTGACCACACATTCTGCTGCACTCAAAACAATATTTATGCCTAAATTTTATGTATTTGAATTGCATATAAAATGCATTTGGATTACATAGTTTTAACATAATCAAACTAATAAACTTGTGATGTGATGCATATTTGTCAGTCATACATAAATGAAACAGGTGCATGGAAATGCATGGAAATTTTACATTCAATTAAAATCCATTCAAATTAAAATCTTGACTGTGATTTCGTGGTCAGACTGGTTAGAATGAGGATGATATTTGTGAGAAGGTCAGGTTTTATAGCCACTGAGATGCTGGTGAGGTTTGGTTTGTTAATTGCCATCTGCTTTATTAACCCAAACATGAATGTTTATTTGCACACCATCAGATTTAATGACGTAAAGCTTCAGCACTGGACCTGAAAGCCGCTTTGTGTAGAAACAATTTTCACTCAGAAATTGCTAGGTAAATTTCACAAACACATACAACGAAATAGCAAATAACACATTTAAATAAAATGTGAAATTTTGAAGTCATTTTGAAGATATTTTGAAAGACTGAAGTAGTGCTTTCTTGTTAAACACTCTAATAATCTTTGTTTTATTTACAATAATTTCTTACAGTTTACACCTGTAATGTGATGTGATGGATTTCTAAGTTCACATGGTATTCAATGAGAGAAAATGAGAGGTGGGACTTGATTTTTGATCTGGAATTAAGAAATTTTAGTAAGAATACATATAGGTAAATATTGCTTTTTATTACTATTGCAGTATAAGTATGCACAAAATTGTTAAAAATCATTCTCCGTTTTTAGTGATTTAAAAATTTTTTTTTTTTTTGTGATTTTTGATCAGGAAATAAGAAATTTTGGTAAGAATAAATCTTGATAAATATTGCTTTTTATTACTATTACAGTATATGTGTGCACAAATATATTAAAATCATTCTCCTTTTTTAGTGATTTAAAAAAAGTATTTTTTTATCAGAAATTTGGCAGATTTTTAGTGAGAATACATCTAGATAAATATTACTTTTTATTGCTATTACAGTATATGTGTACAAAATTATTTAAAATCATTCTCATTTTTAGTGAATATTTTAGTGATTTTTAAAAAATGGTGAATTTTTTTTGGGTGATTTTTAGTTCAAGTTCACTTTTATTATTTAGTGATTTAAAAAAAAAAGTGAATATATCTAGGTAAATATTACTTTTTATTACATATGTACACACAATTATATAAAAAAATCATTCAGTTATCCTCCTTTTTTGTTTTTAGTGTGGGAAACCATGCCTTGATTTGTTATTTTTTATTAGATACTTTATACTTTTTTGTTGAATTTGAAACTATTTCAGATTGAATATACAACGAGAAGATGTGAAACAGTGTAAAGTCATTATTTTGGCTGTATGATTGAGCTCTATTCCGAGCAGAACTAAGTTTCAGCACATCTTCTGGCTTAGTCTGACAGTCATAAATAAGTCACCTTCTAACGCAGAGGCGTCTCTCTCTCTCTCGCTCCTCAAGGAACACATTTCTATCTGATCACTGCCAGAATAGCACACAGTTTGGACTGGTGCAGGTTTAATAGTTTGAGCAGAAGTTTGTCCTCTGACGGCTCCTCAGCGCTCGTATCTACATCACTGTTTCTCAACTGGTTTTACTTCAGGACTCAAGTAGTGACCAACATCTGAATGACTGATCATGACTGAATTTGTTGCTTTTGATAGTGTTCAACACAATCCTTGTTCATCCTCACTGGTGAATCTGTAATTAATATCATATTAGCTTTTATCTTGTGTAGTTTTGTTGATGGTTTTTGAGGATGAGGGCATCACACTATCTGTCCATGTTTCATCGGTTTAATTTGACTTAGGGCTGCACGATTATGACAAAAATCATAATTGTCGATTATTCCCTTGAAATTGTAATTGCGATTATTAATTACGATTATCACAATTTACATTGAATGATGTTTATACCATTGTTTGATGCAACTGCATGCCGTATTTTTATATGAAAATAAACAAGCTGAAAACACTCTAACTGAAAAACCTTTAGTGCTTTTCTATAGTATTAAGCCTCAAATGTCAAATATACATCGGATTGGTTTCTACTTTAAATTGTAAAAATATAAATGGTATTATAATGTTATACTAAAACTAAAACAATGGGAAAAACCCTTAAGATAACATGTAGAAAGAAAACATATCTTAAGCGTGCAGAATAACATAAGTGGACTTTGTAACGATTAATTGCCGCTTTGAACGATTACGTAATTGTGGCATCCATAATTGTAATTGCGATTAGAAATTCGATTAATTGTGCAGCCCTAATTTGACTAGAATCTACCAACTGACAGATGAATTTGTTAAAAAACTTTAAACTGTTGCTTTTTTCATCCACTGGTCAGTTTAGAGATTTTGTTCTATTTTGCTTCCATAAATTTGGTCTATTTTGCTTTCAAAATATTCAGTAAAAGTCTTCTTTTAGACTAGTGAAAATAAAACATCCAAAATACACATTTAAGTATTTATTTTATTGCAATTTATCTATTTGCGTCTGTAGATCTCAATTCCAATCCATTTCTTTAAAGTCTGTTTTCTTTAAAATTAAGTTTTATCTCTACTTCAGCAGCACTTACATACACCAAATCTTAGAGATTTATTCCCATTTATATTCTGAAGAGTTTTACTGAAGGGTTTGTTGATATAATTCACATTGATTTTATTATTACACTTTATCTATTTGCGTCTGTAGATTTCATGCCTTTTTTCTAAAAATGAGTTTGTTTCTCCACTTCAGCAGCACTTACAGTGGGTACGGAAAGTATTCAGACCCCCTTAAATTTTTCACTCTTTGTTATATTGCAGCCATT
>NW_015548270.1:230493-234442 GCF_001515605.1 Sinocyclocheilus anshuiensis
TAACAAAGAGTGAAAAATTGAAGGGGGTCTGAATACTTTCCGTACCCACTGTACATACACCAAATCTTAGAGATTTATTCCCATTTATATTCTGAAGGTTTTTATAGAAGGGTTTGTTAATATAATTCACATTGATTTTATTATTGCACTTTAACTGTTTGCGTCTGTAAATTTCAATTCCAATTTAAAGAGTTTGTGTACTTCAGCAGCACTTACATGCACTAAATTTGAATCTTATCTGTATTCTGAAGTTTTTTTTACTGATGGGTTTGTTTATATATCATTCACCTTGTTTTATTATTATACGTTATCTATTAATAATAACTATATATATAAATATATAAAATATATATGTAATATAAATATAAATAAATATTAAAATGTTGATGTTTTGATGAGCATAATTGAAACAATTAAATATACGAATATGCACAAAAAATAGAAATAATATAAATATAAATAAGTATAAAATGATATTTAATAATAAGTAAATATGAAAATAAACAATTATAAAATTAATACATATTCAGATACATTTATGGAATAAGAAAGTGTTAGCATATTTTTAAATAAAGGTTTATATTTATGTTTATATTTATTCAAAAATATTCAAAAAGAATACCTCGTTCTTTATTCCAGAATTTCTTATTCCATAATAAATGTAAATATATTTTTAATAAATATTTAATACTTTAAAAAATAATTGTGAGTGTACATGTATTGTGTAAGTTAAATATATAAACATAATATTGTGTAAAATAAGTAAAAGAGCATCACAAATATTCTGTGAACATCCTTTTGTGTTTGAGGAAAGAAAGTCAAACCGGTTCGGAACAACACAAGGGGGAGTTAATGAACTAAACCTTAAATATGTAATTAATTGAACTAATCCTCTCCAGCTCTCCTGTTGGTTCAGTATCAGCCTTCATTCTCTCTTCAGACGCTGATATCAGGAAGACGATTGACCCGTTCAGTGCTAATCCACCGTGAACGAGAAAATAAACACGTGTCGTATGTTCTCATGATCCTGTGAGGAACCTGTCAGTGAAACAGACTCTATCAGAGCCAGTGACTCTCAATTAAACAAGCCAACAGGTTGTAATGAAGTGTTGAATTAACAGGCTCCAGGCTAAATATACTGACTTCTGGTTAATTAAACATGAGGCTGCGTTTGGAGAACCACAGCAGACGCTCATTAATGAACAGGTGCTGTATGATCCGTCTGACGGGACGTTCACCGCGCTTGTGTTTCCTTAACGGAGTTACTGAACATCAAATACTCACATCTTAAACTCGCATCTGATATCAGCTTCTGTAGACACAGCTTCATTTGTAGAGAATGGTTTACTTGCTGAGTTCCTGGTGAAGAACTAAACAACCCATAATCCAATCAGAAGTGATGCGGTTACCATGGAAACAGGAATCATGGCAAAAAACTTGAGTTTTTGAATTTTCTGCATTCATAGAAAACCTGAATTATCTTATTTAAGTTCAGTCAGATGTCAAAGTGGACATATATGGACATTAAGTTTTGTCATTAAATCTGTTCTGCTCACCAAGGCTGCATTTATTTGATAAAAAAATACTGAAAAAATTGTGAAATATTATTGCAATCTAAAATTACTGACTAAATGTAATTTATTGCTGTAATCAATACTCCAGACTTCAGTATCACAGTGTCATTCTAATCAGCATATCAGAATGACTTCTGAAGGATCATGTGACACTGAAGACTGGAGTAATGATGCTGAAAATACAGCTTTGATCACAGAAATAAATTACATTTGACAAGATATTACCATAGAAAACAGCTGTTTGAAATTTTAATAATATTTCACATTTTTTACAGTATTTTTGATCAAATAAATGCAGCCTTGGTGAGCAGAAGAGACTTAACACTGACAGAAAACAGTAAGAACGTGTAGAGCTGAATGTGTGCATGAATCTCTCTCGAATCACTCTGAGCGCTGTGATTGAAGTGTTTGAGTCTGATGTGGCCGTGTAGAATCAGAGCTGTAGGTTGTAGTTGTGTTTGTTCTGTCTGTGATGGATCTTTATTTAGGTCAAGGTGATCCGTCTGCATCTTTCTGCATTAATCTAGAGCAGCTCGTCTGATCTGCATGCAGGTGGGAGATGTTCTCATTCATCATCTTGAAAATATCCGGCTGTATGAAGATCATTTTACTGCAGTAGACTTATAAGTGCAACTATCAATAGTCTGGATCGTTTTATGTCATTAAAGGGTTCATGATATGAGAAATCAAATTTGCCTTGATCTTTTGACATATAAGAGGTCTTTGTACAATTAAAACGTCCTGTAAGTTTCATAGCTTAATGCATTAACAAGCATTAACAATTAACCAAAGTTAGTCAGCGCGCAGACCAATGAGTGTTTTGTTTTTCTTTTGTTCTGTGATTTCCATCAATGACACAGACTGCAGCAGGTTTCACTTTAAAAGCAGCGCTGTCTCTTTAAATCCTGACATGGATCTGACGCACATCCGGCTTACTCCCAACTCTTTACGCTCATTTAGGACTTTTAAACCAATTTCAGACTGTTTACGAGGTTGTATGTCCTATGTTCGCAGAGAGCTGCTTTACAACAGTTTTCTGTACGACTTGTGAACGAGCCCTTAACTTCTCTTCTGCGTCTTATCGTGTTTGATAGCGTAGATGCCAGGAAACAAAATGGATGCTGCGTTAATTGCATTAAATATTTTTAACGCATTAAACTGAAAAAAATTAAAATTAAAATGCAAAAAAATGTCTAAATTTAATTTTGACTGCCCTTATATTTTATATTAGATTTATGTTTTATTTTATTTATTAATTATTGTATATTTTGTCATTTATTTTTATTTTTGGATTACGTTTATTATTTTAATATTAGAATTTTTTGTACAGCATTTATTGCGAACCGCTTTAGGGGCCGTTCACATATCGCGTCTTTTGCACGCTCAAGTTCGTTATTTCAAATGTAAAAATTCTATTTGCAAGTTCATTATGTACAAATAGAGAGCGATGCGGTGCGACGCGCTCGTTTTTTCCTGGCGCATCTGCGCAGCAGCAAGATAAAAACATCTCAACTTTTCAGAATGCTGCAAGCGCACCACAGGTCATGTGACAAGAACCAACCAATCAGCCTTACCCTTTCCGTAACAACATTGAAAGCTCAGCCAAGATGGACGAGCAGCTGATCATAGCTGTACAGCAGGGTTCCTCAATTAGTTTTCGCCGAGGGCCGAATTCTGCCATTTTTTCCCCAGTAGTCTGTTTTATTCAAACAATTATGAACATTTTTGCATTTAGATACAGAAGAACTTTGCCTGTTGAATATTAAAAACAACAGAACAAATGTCTGCCATGCAAATCAACTGTTCCTGCTCGTCCCCGGACTGGATCTCTTCTCTCCACTTTCCCTAATTGCAGATTCAATTATTAGATTTGTCAGTATTAATATTTTTATGCTTAGATTTTTTTTGTGGGGGATCAAACTGTAACACCGCGTGTCCCAACCAGACACGACGCGATAAAAAGTAAATTTTCCATGTAGTTTTTGTCCTAACCACCCGCGACAGCGACACGTGACAATAAGCGACATGGGATTCTATTTTAGGAAAGGTTTATATTTTCTGAGACGTCGCGGCAGGAACAACATACAAAGACAGCGATAATCTCTGGTAATGATTATGTGCTTTATTCAATGTTAAAAATGTCTAATGTGAGTTTGAATATTATTTTGCGTTATCTTTATAGCCGTAGTGAAAGCAACAATAGATATTTTACCTCAGATCTTGAAAATAAATTAAAGCAAACTTGTACGATAAAACTGTGAACTCACTGCAAACCAACATGTGTATTCCATAACAAAGACAAACAAAACTGTTCAGTCCATTCACATTTGAATCATATATTTTCCATGTCCACTTTTCTTTTCTACACACTCGCC
>NW_015548270.1:254625-255209 GCF_001515605.1 Sinocyclocheilus anshuiensis
TAACAAAGATATCAGTCACTCACTCACTCAAAACTGTTCAGTCCATTCACATTTGAATCATCTATTTTCCGTGTCCACTTTTCTTTTCTACACACTCACCATGTTTTTGCTGTCACATCGTATCTACACTGGACGCGACAAAGCATTGCAGATCATTTGAACGTTGTGTCAGTACGTTATGAATAGAACGAGTCAGCAGTTTACTGTCTGGGATTTGTCGTGTCGTGCCGCATCCAAGACAGCATCACTGATTATAACCAGTTCTATTGTATTTTATTGCGCCGCGCCGCTCGCGTCCAGTGTAGACACGATGTAAGTTAATGTAGCTTTCTGATGCTGCGTTTGAATTTTCATGCCACATTATTTGAAACTAGCGTGGGCCAAACATTTTTCTCTCGCGGGCCGTCTATTGAGGAACCCTGAAATACACCGTGCACACATTTTTTGAAATCACTATGAAGAAAATTAATTCCTGGAAGCAATCCTGCAGAAAGTGTGTGGTCTCTGTTGTAATCTACTAGAGTCAGTGGGCGGAAAAGCAGAAATAAAGCCGTCATGAAATGAAGATAAAGAAGATAGCAACC
>NW_015548270.1:255312-269984 GCF_001515605.1 Sinocyclocheilus anshuiensis
ATGCCACATTATTTGAAATTAGCACGGGCCAAACTTTTTTCTCTCATGGGCCGGATGTGGCCCATGGGCTGCCTATTGAGGAACCCTGCTACAGGGATAGCCATTTTTAAATAAATTTAGTATAAACTTAGTAGCAGAGCTACTGCAAGCGATTTTCAGTGCTGAAAATCCATTTGTCCTTTGCTAAAACTTCCGTGTCGTCATGGAGAGCACGGGCCACGGTTGCTTAGCAATGGCAACGCAAGCAGAGATTAGCTGTGTCCCATTTCGAAGGCTGCGTCCTCTGGAGGTCGCATCCTCTAAACGACGGTTGTTTACAGCGACGCAAAGAATTGTGGGTTATCTGTAGCAGCGAAGGATACACCTCATGCACCATCCGAATTCCTGTAAAAGGAGGTCGCATTCGAAATGTTCTACTTGCTTTTCTGAAACGAGACAACCTCAATGACGTATGCAGCCTTCGAATGCGACCTCCGGAGGGCGCAGCCTTCGAAATGAGACACAGCTACTGTCTTATTATTGGGAGATACGAGGGTCTGTATTACTTACTATTGGAGAAAGCTTAACGGTCATCTTGGATCACGTGTGCATTAATAACCAATCACATTACAGCTTTGACGTCATTGAATTTCAGTCGGAGTTGTGCGACACTCAGTCGTTGTTTACGGATCCCATAGGAATTAATGAGAATGCCGTAAGCTGTATCCCACCTGTCGCAAAAAGTCAGTGACTTCTCTTATAAAACGGCATTTTTTTCGGTGTAAACTCTAAAAATAGTTCAATCCAAAAGTATTGTTTAGTGTAAAACATGTTGGGGATTATCCGATAGGCTGACGACTCATTAAATGATACGCTGTTTACTCTGAAAAGCTGTTTATTCAGTGTAGTGAAGCCTCTCCTCCATTGACATCCATTCAAACAAAACAGCATCTGGTCTCCTTTCCCACACAGTGGAAGCATTAGCATTAGCCGTTACACTTTTTTGGCTAAAGGTTGCAAGCATTTTGCATTTTACCTACGATAAAACGGCACTCAATGTTAAGATTTGTAAAGGAGGGCAGGAAGCCTTCGAGCTGTGTTTATGATCAATGTGCATAACACTGACTGTAAAATATGTGTTTTAGATATGGAAATGACATTTTGAGTTTTGATATTTGGGATATGGTCATTGCGCTACTTTGGGCTAGTTTTGTCACTCAGACCTGGCAACCCATGGCTGTGTGGAGCAGAGCAGACGCTTTCAGTTTAGTGTTTCTAAATGATTTTTATTCCTGTACAAAGGTCCGGTCGGTGTGATCTAGCGCTCCCTCAGCCGCTGTTTGTTCTCATCTCATTACAGTGGTGTGTGTTTGACCCTCATACTGTACCGCGTCTGACGCCTGCGGCTGCGGCGCGTCTGATAATTGCACTCTGCTGTCGCGGCTCTCATCATCGCTGATGTTTTTAATGCGCATTTCTGTGGTGCAGCAGCAGTAAATATCTCCTCAGGCGCAGTCACACGCGTCCCCAGCGTTCAGCGCACGCGTCTGAGCTCACAGAAGAAGAATGCGCGTTTAATGAAGTGCAGCGCTGCGCGTGATGGAGGACGACGTGCGGCTCGCGTCCACGGGGCCCCATAAATCCATGCAAACACCGCTGAGATCTGCTCAGTGTTAATGAGGCAAGCGTTTACTGTTGAGCTGCGTGGTGCATTTTGTCTTATTTTTATATTTTAGATAGCACTTGTTTTAATTTTTTATATTTTATTTTTAATACTACACATTTGTATTTTATATATATTCATTTTTATTTTAATTAATACATTTTTATTTATTATTGGATTGTATTTTTATTTATTGTATATTTTATTTTTGTTATTTATTATAATTCTCATAGTTTAATATTTATATTTTGTATATTGTGTGTGTGTGTGTGTGTGTGTGTGTGAGAGAGAGAGGTTATGTGTTTTGTAAATGTCTTATTTATGAGCAGAGCGTTCCAGAGCGCTGATGTTTTGCAGCTGTGAGCTGCAGCGTGTTTATCATGAGGACGAGATGTTGGCTGATGCAGTCGTGATCATGTGACCGTGTGAAGATGACGTGTGTGTATGTGGTCTGAACACACTTCAGAACATGCTAATGCAGCTGTCAGTTTGATTGACATGTCGAGTCTTGTGATTGTGATTCCATATATCACTCAATATAGAGTAGTTTTTCTATATTGTGTATTTTTTTTTATTAATATCATTTTTATATCTTATTTTTAATATTACACATTTATTATTACATTATTTTATTTTACTCTATTTTATATTTTAAATTACAATTATATAATTATATTTTTATATTTATATTTATATTTTATTTACATTTTTAATTGTATATTTTATTTTTCATATTACATTTATTATTTTATTATTTTAAATTTTTTTCCATTTTTCAATTAGAGAAAGAAAAAATATGAAGAAACACCTGGAATATTTCATAGTAAATGGGCAGTTTAGAAGTAAACTTCTGCGTCGGGGGACAAGACAAAAATGGTGAAATAATTAAAAATTAACACTATTTGACTTAATTACCATGATTCTTTTTTGCTGAAATCACAAAATTACATCAGAAAAGATCCTTTCAAACCCACATTTATAATGATAAAATAATGTGTGCGTGTGCGTGTGTGTGTGTTTGTGTAGGTTGTTTTCAGGCAGGAGTCCAACAGAGAGAAATAGAGCTGCAGCAAACGACTCCAACACTCGATTCATGCATCTCTGAAGGATTCTCTTCATCTGAACACACAAACACACACACACACACACACACACACACACACTCACTCTCTCTCAGTCGCCCACGTCAGACGCTCATCCTAACACACGGATCTGTTCTCAGAGCTGCAGCAGTGTAGCTTGTGCTGTATGTATGTGTCAGAATACTGACACGCTCAAATAAACATGCTTGTGCATCCCAACACACACATGTGCACTCGCACGACTTCAACACGCGTGTCTGAAGTGCTGTAGGCGTGTGGAAACTGGCAGGTCGACTCTAAATAAATACTGTGGGTTTCTAGTACAATCATTTCTGTTTATACTTATGCAATCAATGTCATATATGTGTGTGTGTATATATATATAAAGTGAGCTTTGAATACATATAATATCATGGCGCTTGCAACGCCAAGGTCATGGGTTCAATTCCAGGGAATGCATGAACTGATCAAATGTATAGCTTAAATGCAATGTAAATCACTTTTGATAAAAGCATCTGACAAATGAATAAATCTATTTTATATATTTACTCACTTTTGTGGCCAGCGGTTTAGACATTAATGGCTGTGTGTTGAGTTATTTTGAGGGGACAGCAAATTTACACTGTTATACAAGCTGTACACTCACTACTTTACATCGTAGCAAAGTGTCATTTCTTCAGTGTTGTCACATGAAAAGATATAATAAAATATTTACAAAAATGTGAGGGGTGTACTCACTTCTGTGAGATACTGTATATATAATAATTATGTTTATAATATAATAAAATGTTTAAATTCCACTTATATAAAAAATATAATTTTACATACAAATAAAAATACATTTTTATTTACTTTATGTAATTCTTATAATATATTTCATATTTAAAAACTTTCTAAAATAACTTATTCTGATTAATTTGATGTATGCTTTTTTTAATGTGGTGTTATGCAATGTTTTCTATGATGTGTAATGTGCTTATTTATTGCATTGTATTTGTACTTGAGAAAATCAAGTTATATGATGCTGAAAATACAGCTTTGCACACTGGAATAAATGACAGTTTAACAGATATTCACATAGAAAACAGCTGTTTTAAATTGTAATAATATTTCACTGTTTTACTGTATTTTTTATCAAATAAATGCAGCCTTGCCGAGCAGAAGAGACTTCTTTCAGAAACATTAAAAAATCTTAATTATTCCAAACATTTGACTGGTAGTATCTTATATACTCTAAATAAAATGTATGATATTAGTGCATTTGCTAGATGCGTTTATCCAAAGTGATTGACATTGCATTCAAGCTTTATGTAATTGACAAACTCCAGAAATGTCACATCATGGTTTTATACCATAAACACAGACACTGAGAAAGACAAACCAGTGAAATTACACAGAACATATCTGGGTTATAGTTTAGTTTGTTTGAGTTACAATAAGCTGTGCATCACATCACAGCAACATGATATCATAATGCATCTGTGTATGGTCTTTTAAGACACACTGATGTGACGTCATATAGAGACAGACGTGCATTATGGGTAGTGAGTGTGTTCTGATGACGGGTGTGTTTTGTGGAGCTGTCAGCTGTAGAGACTAATTCTTTCTTTCTGGATTGTTATGAGTGTAACTGATTATCGGAACGAAAACATGTAGGCGGGTGCATCACTTGTTGATTGGATGTTGAGGTTGTGGGTGTGGCTCTCATAAGTGTATGCAAATGAGCGTGAGCTGCAGGGGCGGAGTTTAAGTGTAATACATGATTGGAAGTTCCAGTTATGACATTCTGATTAAACACTACAAAAAATAAAACATTTGCACGGATGAATATGTTTACAATAAGATCTATTACATGCATTTAAAACCAGAAAATTATATTCACTACCAATTAAAAGTTTTTTTTATGTGTTTTAAAGAAGTCTCTTCTGCTCAGCAAGGCTGCATTTATTTGATCAAAAATACTGTAAAAAATTTGAAATATTATTATAATGTAAAACAGCTGTTTTTATGTGAATATGTGTTAAACTGTAATGTATTCCTGTGATGCGCAGCTGTATTTTCAGCATCATTACTCCAGTCTTCAGTGTCACATGATCTTCAGAACCGAGTTTGCCTTGAAAATATCCTTCGCTGTTATATATGCGAAGCATATGAATGCATTATTTAATAATTATTTAATAATGAAAAAAGACAGTAATTTGAGTGTCAAGTTATATATTTTTGACTTTTATTGAAGATGCATTGTGTTCAGTTTTATCCGAAGCGTCTGAAGCTGATATATTCTCATGCATTCAATGGGAACTGAGCCCATGTCAGTCCAGTGCGTACAGTATAAACAGAATCTCGGTGATTATGAGGAGTTTCTCTGACATGTAATAATGCATTAACTGCGCTTTAAGTCACAGCAAGTCACGGTCATGAAGCCGCGTTGCTGTTAAAACGCTTTCAGTGATGCTGCGGAGCTCAAATAAGCTTGTAAATTGATTCTGTTGAATGGAATAAGCTGTCTTTATTTCTTTGGGAAGCTCATGTGTGGTTAATCCCGTCTGGATGCGGCGTTCCGGGCCGCTTGAGGAAAGAAAAAGCCCTCCGAGAGTCAGATTTCATTAAAAACTGTCTGAACGTGGTCTCGTGTTTCAGTCGAGAGTCGCTTGATGTTCATTCAGAGCTTTAATTCAGATGTAATTGTGTCTTTGTTTACAGCGATGACTGTGAGTGCTCCGGTGCTTATTAAACTAATATTATTCATAATGCAATAAAACAGTCAATCCACGTCTCATTATTTAATTAGTCCCATATATGAGTAATAAATGACTGTACAAGTGAAGATAAAACATGTTTTGTATGAAGATCATCTCATGCCAGTGCGTTTTTCTTCTGATCTGAACATTTGAATCACTTTTTCTTTAACTGAGTCGTTTGTTATTTTGAACAGATGATCTCTTTCTGCCTTCATTTTCTGTGCTTGATTAAACATTCCTCATTATTAATGTGTACTCCACTCATCTAACTACTAACTAGTTTCCTGACCAGAGGACTAACCATCACTAGAACAGAATATAATTCTGTTTAATATAGTTTCTTCAGAGTCATAATCGCGTCTAATCACTTGTTTCCACAGCTACTCGCCTGACTGAACATGAATCATATTTCATATAAATATTACACTGATTATCACACGGCTTCATATTTTTCCATATCAAGAGCTCATAATTACATACGTGAATTCATTAAACACGAGTAGTTTAGAGGACTGTAATTGTTCTTTACAGGTGCAGTCAGACGGTAAAACATGAAGACATGAACAATGAAATTACAGTCATATCAGTTATTTAGAAAGAGCTGTATTAATCTGTCTAAAAGATATATTTAAATATGAATTATTCAAATATTAAATTAATTATTTAAAACATATAATTATTTATAAAATTGATATAATATATTATAATATTATAAGTAACAACATTGACAAGTGACTGACTGTATGAGTGAATCATTGAATCGTTCATTCAAACGATTTGTTCAAACCCAGTGATTTATTCAGAAATGTATCAAGTGACTGTTTTTTATGAGTGAGTCATTGAATCGTTTATTGAACTGATTTGTTTAAAGCGTTTTTTTTTCATTTAAGAACAAATCAAGTGACTGTTTTTTATGAGTGAGTCATTGAATCATTCACTAAACTGATTTGTTTAAAGCATTTTTTTCATTAAGGAACAAATCAAGTGACTGTTTTTTATGAGTGAGTCATTGAATCATTCGCTGAACTTATTCGTTTAAAATACTGATTCATTTAAGAACAAATCAAGTGACTGTTTTTTATGAGTGAGTAATTGAATCATTCACTAAACTGATTTGTTTAAAGCATTTTTTTCATTAAGGAACAAATCAAGTGACTTTTTTTATGAGTGAGTCATTGAATCATTCACTGAACTGATTCGTTTAAAGCGTTTTTTTCATTAGAACAAATCAAGTGACTGTTTTTTATGAGTGAGTCACTGAATCATTCACTGAACTGATTCGTTTAAAGCGTTTTTTTCATTAAGGAACAAATCAAGTGACTGTTTTTTATGAGTGAGTCATTGAATCATTCACTAAACTGATTCGTTTAAAGCGTTTTTTTCATTAAGGAACAAATCAAGTGACTGTTTTTTATGAGTCACTGAATCATTCACTGAACTGATTAGTTTAAAGCGTTTTTTTTATTAGAACAAATCAAGTGACTGTTTTTTATGAGTGAGTCATTGAATCATTCACTGAACTGATTCGTTTAAAATGCTGATTCATTTAAGAACAAATAAAGTGACTGTTTTTTATGAGTGAGTCATTGAATCATTCACTGAACTGTTTCGTTTAAAGCATTTTTTTCATTAAAGAACAAATCAAGTGACTTTTTTATGAGTGAGTCATTGAATCATTCACTGAACTGATTCGTTTAAAATGCTGATTCATTTAAGAACAAATAAAGTGACTGTTTTCTGTGAGTGAGTCATTGAATCATTCACTGAACTGATTCGTTTAAAATGCTGATTCATTTAAGAACAAATAAAGTGACTGTTTTCTGTGAGTGAGTCATTGAATCATTCACCTTAAACGATTAATTTAAAACGAATAATTTATTCAGAAATGAATAAAGCGATTGGTTTTTATGATTGAGTCATTGAATCGTTCACTGAACTGTATCAAATGATTGTTTTTATGAGTGAGCCGTTGAATCATTTCATTCAAATGATTCGTTCAAAACCTCTGATTTGGTTTGGTTGACAGAGCACAAACAGACAAAGTAACTGGAAATATTGTGGCTAAAATGGAAGTTATTTGAAATTAACTTCTTGTTTATTGAACTGTTATAAAAACCTAAAACCCTGATGAATGAGTGTGTCAACATCCGTAATTAAAATATGTGTTTATGTTTTTAACATGAGTGTTCATGCATAATTGATGTAAAACCATCATTAACTCAGTACTTACAGTTGGTGTTTGACTCGTGTGTGTTTACAATCTACATTATTCATCAAGATTTTTGCATTAAAGCAATAAGCCACCTAAAGCGGGGTTTTACAGTGATTTTACCAGGGGAAGGGGCCAAGGGCTGTTTTTAGGCATGATGTGAAGCGCAGTGCCTCAAACCCAATTAACTGTGGTAAAATCACTTTGCTTGGCCATTTGTTGTGATAAACAGGAAAGTGTGATTAAACGCCAGCAAAACAGTGTAAAGAAATACTCTTTGTGATAAGCAGTCAATCAGCAGAAGTTAAAAGCAGCTTGTAAGTGTATTTATTTCTTGTCTCAGTGTTTAGCGCAGTTGCTAGGAAACGCTTGTTTTGTTTACTGTGTGGAGACGTGCTGAAATCGTGTTTGGTCTCGTACTGTATCGCGTACCTTGTCAGTGTCGTGCACTTTGCTTGGCCATTTGTTGTGATAAACAGGAAAGTGTGTCCAACTGAATTCAATTTGAGTTTTGTTCATATTTATTTTTATATTTTAAAGTTTTAGTCATTTTGTTGTGTGTTTTTGTCATTAACAATTTTTTTATTTCTAAAAAAAATAGTGTTTGTTTTAGTTTTTGATATATTATAGTTTTTGCTTATTTTTTGAATGAGTTGTTTTTATTTACATATTTTGTGTATTTATATTTTTATATCTTTTTAAAATATTTTTCTTTATATTTTAATTAGTGCTGGGCAACGATTAATCGCGATTAATTGCATCCAAAATATGCATGTATATATTTAAGAAAAATATAATATGTTTATATATTAAATATATTATTATAATATAAATTATATGAATATAAATATATACATGTAAATATTTTCAAAATATATACTGTATGTGTGTGTATTTATATATACATAATAAATATACACAGTACAGTACACACACGCATATATAATGTAAACAAAAACTTTTATGTTGGAAGCGATTAATCGTGATTAATCGTTGCCCAGCACTAATTTAAAAGTTTTTGTCATTTTGTTGTGTGTTTCTTGTGAATGTAGCATTTATTGTTTTAGTTTTAGTTTATTAAGTTTTAGTTATATACTTGAAACAACAGTTATAAACTAAACTGAATGAAAATAAGAAATGCTGCCTTAACAACAAGCTGAAATAAAATAACCTTAAGTTCATAATATTGCATTTCAATTAATGAGAATTTATTTTTTATGGTTTTAGTTAACGATAATTACCGTGCACTAGTGCTAAAAGCTTCTTGTGCTTGTCAAAGGATAAAAAAAGAAATACTCATGTGTCCTTTTCATCATTTTTATTCACACATCATGTCATAATTAAGATTTCCGGACTGTTGGATTCAGCGTGAGTCACTGAAGCGTCTGATCCGTGTTTCTGTTTCTGATCTCAGTTTCTTGTTTTTGTCTTTTCGTCTTCCAGAACGTTCCACAGCTGCCGTGTGGAAAAGCGCTTTACAGCTACGAGGGCAAAGAAGCGGGCGACCTGAAGTTCAGCAAAGGCGATATCATCATCCTGCGGCGGAAAGTGGATGAGAACTGGTTCCACGGCGAGCTGAACGGCAGCCACGGATTCCTTCCGGCGAGTTACATCCAGTGCATTCGACCGCTGTCCCAGACGCCGCCGCAGGGGAAAGCACTCTACGACTTCGAGGTCAAAGACAAAGACCAGGACAAAGACTGCCTGACCTTCACTAAGGTACAAACACTGCTTCTGTCTGCACACCAAACACTGGTCGGTTGAATGTTTCTGAAAGAGTCTCTTCTGCTCATCAAAGCTGCATTTATTGGAACAAAAATACTGTAAAAAATGTGAAATATTATTTAGGGATGCACCGAATGTTCGGCAACCGAAATTAATAAGCGAAAAGACCGAATAAATTGTACCGAACAATGACGTGGCGCTATCAAATAGCAACCAGTGTAAAGTGAGGGGCACGCACTCTTTATAATAGGGGTGTAAATCGGATGGTTCGTCACGATACGATACAATATCGATTCTCATACCCAGCGATACGATATTTGCCGATACCTCCAAAAATTCTACGATACGATTACGATTCGATTCGATACAGGAGTATATCGATTGATATATCGATATTATGATATTATATACCTATTTTAAACAACCATCTACATTTTTATTAACTCACAAATGCAATGAAAATATATAAAATTAACATTTATCTGAAATTTTCACATCCTGTACCTCAATTGGAACATTCACAACAAAAAAATAGGCCTACACATTTTTTTTTAATTTTTAAATAATAAAATAAACAATTGGAAAAACAATTCTGGCTGCTACTGTGGGCTCAGTGCTGAAAATCTTTTCTACAGATAACCAAATTACAAGCAATAGCAGAAAATAAATACAATAAAACAAAGACACAAGTTCAATAAACAGTGCTTTTCAGGTTTTTCAGCTCAGTCTAAAATAAATTTTCAGGTACGCTACAGAAATGTAATAATCAAATGTAAAATAACTGCATAGTCTTCACTGTATACATTAAATATAGATTAATCATTTTTGATGTTACAAAGGTTATTTAATACACACATGCATTGCATGTATTCTGAGTCAGTGCTATCTGCTTGTTAACCAGGGTTCAAAGTCCAAAGCGCGAGGAAAATCTGTTCTGAAACAGTGTTACTCGTCAGTTGCTCAGTCACATGTTTATGAATTTTTACAAGGCATGTGACAATGCGATACGTGCGACATATTCGTAATGAGACTCATTTTATAAATCTGTTGTCAACAAAAAGAAGCGAAGAGGTCTTCTTGCGCGTTTCCGCTAAAATAATAGATGAGAAAAAGCAAGAACTCCAACATTCATAAATGTTAGTATTGTAATTTTACTGTTGTTCTGTAAAATAAAATAAAAAGTAAGACAATAATTATTATAATAATTACAACAGCTCTGTTAATACATTTATTATAACATTCACACATAGTGTTCAAATTGGGATCTGTAATATTTTCTAATGTTTTAAAAGAAGGTTCTTTTGCTCAGCAAGGCTGCTTTTAATTTTACAGTAAAAAATACATGCCTGATTCAAGAAAGGGGTCTGATCACCAAAAAATATTATTTTACTAACTTATTAATTTTAAGTTAAATTGTGCTTTGTTGGTGTAATGTCTGCTAAAATGTAAAAAAATGTTTAGTGTTAAATATTTTTAAATTGTTGTTTTGTAATTGATTTTATCTTTAAAAAACAAGACAAAAAGGTAAAAGCACATTTTGGCTATTTAATTTATGCAATGGTGAAAAAAAATTGTCAAAAATACATGGGGGAAAAAATTGAAAAACCGTGTTCGGTATTCGGCCTTCAGCATTTGGCCCAGTGTTTCATTTTGTTCAGTTTCGGCTTCGGCCAAGAATTTTCATTTCGGTGCATCCTTAAATTATTTAGTTTCACTAGCTCTAATTTACCTACCTGAACAACCAATGGCCAGTGGCCTTGGACTTATATACTGACACCTATTGGTGTGGAGGTTAGTTGTGCAAAAGCAAGTGAGCTTTCAATGTCAGTGTCAATGTCATTGTAAAACAATAGCATATTCAGCATATTTAGAATTTATTTAGCAATGAAAAGTGTCAGATAACATTACCGAGATTAAGATGAAGATTCTGCTGTATGACGTTGTGTTGTATTGTCAAAATATATGGGGAAAAAACTTGAAAAACCGTGTTCGGTATTCGGCTTCGGCCGAGAATTTATTTCTGTGTATCCCTAATATTATTATAATGTAAAACAGCTGTTTTCTATGTGAATAACTGTAATGTATTTCTGTGATGCGCAGCTGTATTTTCAGCATCATTACTCCAGTCTTCAGTGTCACATGATCTTCAGAAATCATTCTAATATGCTGATTTGCTGCTCGAGAAACATTTCTGATTATTATCAATGTTGAAAACAGTTGTGCTGCACAATATTTTTGTGGAAACTGTGATACATTTTATTTTTCAGGATTCACAGATGAACAGAAAGTTCAAAAGAACAGCACTTATTTGAAATAGAAATCTTTTGGAACATTATAAACGTCTTCACTGTCACTTTTGATCAATTTAATGCATCCTTGATGAATAAAAGTGTTAATTTCTCATTTTTAATTTTCTTTTCTTTTCTTTTTTACTTTTCTCATTTTCATTTAGTTTAATTTGAAGTACAAAAATAACTAAAACTACAAAAAAATGAAATAATAAAAACTATGTCGACACAAAAAATTAATAAAATGTCAATAAAATTACTAAAACTTTAAAATTAAGACAGAAATTAAAAAAAGATAACCTAATTCTAAATATTAACAAAACTATTGCGGTATATCAATGATATGTGTTAAAACACACACACACACACACACACACACAGTCACACAGTCACACACAGTCACACACACACACACACACACACACACATGTCCTCCTCTTTCTTTTCTCTGAAAAAGAAAAATCTAGCTTTCTAATAAACTTGGCATTGTATATTATTATCAGTAGTAGTAGCAGCGTTTATGTAGTAGTTTATTTTAAGTTGCTTTAAATAAAAGCATCTGCTAAATGCATAAATGTAAATATAGTTACCATGAAATAAGATTCAAGTCATTTTGACCTCGTACAGTTAATCCAGGGCCCTACTAGAATCACCTCATCATCTGAAACTCAAATTGATTTAATATTTAGCAACAAACCAGAAAGAATAACTAAGTCAATAAATGTATTAACAGGGTTATCAGATCATAATCTTATATTAGTGGTAAGAAAATTAACAAAACATAGGTTTTTATATCAACAAGAAAAAGAAAATGTGCTAAATATTATACCATAAAGACTTAAAAACAAATTTGAAGAGGAACTTAAAAAACTAGATTGGAATGAGATTCTGTCTACAGATAATTCAGAAGCTGCCTATGAATGTTTAATGGTAACAATTAATAAGATTAAGGGTGAATTTAGTAAAAATGTCACTTTTTCTAGAAAGAAGCAGAATTTGCCTTGGCTAAATTAACAATTATGGAAGTTAATGAGACAGAGGGACCAAGCTCTAAAAATAGCGCTTAAATCAGGGTTAGCTCATGATAGAAGGACATTTCAGCACTTACGTAATAAAGTTGTAAAGGAATTGAGAAAAGCGAAAGCAACATTTTTTTATTGATCTTATAAATGATGCAAAGGGGAATAGTAGAGAAGTGTGGGAGAATATCAATAGAGTACGAAAGACAAATAATAAAAATTATAAAGGTATTGAATTACAGGTTCATGGAAGTTTAATTCAAGATAAGCATCAAATTGCTAGTGTATTTAATCATTTTTTTTATAGACTCAGTTCAAGATTTAACACAAGGTTTTAGTGTGAGAAGTAAGGATATTATGTTACCAAATCATGATCTTACTGTTTTTAATATTTCTGAAGTATCTGAATCCTATATAATAAAAATGTTAAGCCAGCTTAAGAGTTCTAGGGCCAAAGATGTTTTTGATTGAGACCTATAACTCATCTGGTTAATTTGTCAATAAAACAATGTCATTTTCCAAGTGCCTGGAAGTCAGCAGTAATAGGACCTATATTTAAGACTGGTGATCCTGCTAGTGTAACTAACTATAGACCTATTAGTTTTCTACCAGTTGTTTCTAAAGTAATTGAAAAGGTCGTTTGCAATCAGTTAGTAGAGCATTTAAATCTTGGTCATTTTCCATTTCATCATATACAGTTTGGATTTAGGGTACATCACTCTACGGAGACAGCAAACTGTTATTTTGTTGAACAAATTAAATCCAGTCTTGATAGGGGAGGTGTTGTTGGTGCTATCTTCCTTGATTATAAAAAGGCTTTTGATACCGTTAATCATAATGTTCTTTTATCTAAATTATCAAGGTTTAATTTTTCTACTAATACATTAACATGGATGGAGTCATACTTAAATTTAAGAAAACAATGTACACGAATTAATGATGCATGCTCACCATTTCTTGACTGTAATATTGGAGTCCCACAGGGGTCGATTCTTGGACCAATTTTGTTCAGCTTATATATTAATGATCTGCCTACAGTTTGTCCAGAGGTCCAGGTTCAGATGTATGCAGACGATACAGTTGTTTATACTTATGCTAAAACACAAAAAATCATAATTGTCGATTATTCCTTTGAAATTGTAATTGCGATTATGAATTTATGATTAAATGAATGATGTTTACACCTTTGTTTGAAGCAACTGCATGCCATATTTTTATATTAAAATAACCAAGCTGAAAACACTAACTGAAAAACTTTTATTGCTTTTCTATAGTATTAAGTCCGATTAATTGTGCAGACCTAATGGAGTCATACTTAAATTTAAGAAAATAATGTACACGAATTAATGATGCATGCTCACCATTTCTTGACTGTAATATTGGAGTCCCACAGGGGTCGATTCTTGGACCAATTTTGTTCAGCTTATACATTAATGATCTGCCTACAGTTTGTCCAGTGGTCCAGATTCAGATGTATGCAGATGATACAGTTGTTTATACTTATGCTAAGACAAAAGAACAAGCTGCTATCAAACTTACTGCTGCATTGAACAAAGTCTCACATATGTCATTCTTGCCTTACTCTTAATGTGAGTAAAACTGTGGGAATGTCTTTTTCGATCAAGAAAGTTGATGAGCGTTGTCCATATAATTTAGTTAAATGAGAGGTAATAAATATTGTTGAGCATTTTAAATATTTGGTTATGATTATGGATTCTAAATTAATTTTAAAAAACATATTAAAAAGACCTCTAAAAGTACTACTAGAGCAAGCTTGATGATCTTCAGGAATATTAGGCACCAATTACCTGTGACTGCTGCTAAACTCTTTATGCATACAGTGATCCTCCCTCATTTAATTTACTGTGCTACAAGTTGGACTCATACAAGTGTAACTACGTTAAAACCATTATATACTATTTATAAACAAGCTGTGAAAATCTTAGCTAAAAAGCCAAGGAGTTAT
>NW_015548270.1:270358-270815 GCF_001515605.1 Sinocyclocheilus anshuiensis
TAGCCAAAAATACATTGTATGGGTCAAAATTATTGATTTTTCTTTTATGCCAAAAATCATTAGGATATTAAAGTGTCCCTATTATGCCATTTCTGATATTGCCTTTCATGCAGTGTGTAATGTAGCTGTATGTGAATGTAAATGATCTGCAAAGTTGTAAAGCTGAAAGTGCACGATAAATAAAGTTATTGTCACCAAAATAAAGAATCGACACTGAACAGCTGAAACGAGTCGTTAGTATTCGAATCCCACTTCCATGACGACTACACCTCACGGGGTAACACATTTGCATAATGTGCCTATGTTCTACATTGGCCGGCCGCAAATAACTTAACCCCGCCCACAAACACGTCATTCTACTGACGACTGCTTCTCTAATCTCGGGGAGTTCAACACGGGATTCACAAAACGCTTGCTGTTGAAAGATGGATCAGTATCCTGTTTATTTGGACCAGCT
>NW_015548270.1:271271-271479 GCF_001515605.1 Sinocyclocheilus anshuiensis
CTCCACTGAATCACAACCTGTAAGTATGATAAATAATAGATGTTTATATTTTCTATCGAGCGTTCAAAATACAGAACCATTGAAATAGGCGTATCGTTTGCGAAACACGTTGTACGCCGTAGACCAATCACAAAAGACTAGGCCATCTGACCAATCAGAGCAGAGCAGGCTCACGGAAAGGAGGGGTTTAGAGAGACTGAATCTTTGA
>NW_015548270.1:271961-281728 GCF_001515605.1 Sinocyclocheilus anshuiensis
CGAACGAATCGTTTGAGAATCGCTGGAAAATTAGGTGATATTAAATGCATATTTTGAGAAAACTAAAGCGTTTTTTTACCATGCGTGATTGTAATCCTATTGTAGGAGACTCCCAAAACAATATTAGGAACCGTAAAAATGGCATAATAGGGGCACTTTAAGAAAACTGTTTTTGGACAATCAGCTTTTTCAGTTAGAGCAGCAGAAAGATGGAATTTAATACCTGTTTATATTAGAGAGTGTACAACATTTAGTATTTTTAAAACTATGCTTAAGTATGGCTTAAGGAAAATCAAATATGTGATTGACTTGACTTTGTAATATAATGGAGTATGATGTGATATTGTATGTGTTGTATGTATTGTATTGTTTGTGACTTAATATTGTAATTTTGTAACAACATCCTGCCCAGGGACTCACCTATTTTACATTATTACAACACCTCTCTCCCCAGTCTGACATGAGCGGCTCGAATAGTTCCTGAATCAAATGAAAGCCCGCCTTCTGAAATGTGCTGTGATTGGTTAGCTGGGCCAGTGTGTGTTGTGATTGGTTAGCTGGGCCAGCGTTTACAGACTAACTAAAGTTGAAAAAGTGAAAAAGCATAACAGGACCCCTTTAATATTGTAATTTTGTAACAACATCCTGCTAAGGGACTGCAGATGCAAATTAGCTTTATAGCTAACTCTGGCACAACACTGTTGTTGTGCATTGTCCCTGTACAAATAAATGAAATAAACTAAAAAAAAAACTAAAGATTTCATATCACCCATACATAGTTTGGTCCCCATTGACTTTCAATGTATGGAAAAACAAATTATAATTTTTTTTTCAAAATCTCTTCTTTAATGTTCCGCAGAAGAAAGTCAGTCACGAGGGAGAGTGATATAAGAGAGTGAATAATGGCGGAATGTGTGTCTGGGTTCTGTGTCGCGCAGCTGCAGAGTTCAGACGTCTGAATGCATTACTGCCACAAGCTGCCTCTGTCCTCCAGACGCAGGAACCGGAAAGATGAGTCCCGAAAACACAGAGAAGAAAGTCCTTTCATAGAGGAAGAGAGAGATCTGCATGCTAAAACACTCATTAATAGACACTTGATTGAGTCTCGTTTGACTCACACTGAAGTGAAGCTTGATGTGAATCGATTCAGATGAGTTCTTTGTATAAGTCCAGCTGCTTCGGCTTCTGTATGATCACATTCATAGAGATACAGATATTAATGCACAGATGCTGTGTGATGGTCAGATAATCAGATTCAAGTTCAGAGTCACTGTAAGTTAGTCTGATTCAACTGAAGTTCAACTGTTACAGAACTGAATTGAATCAACACTGAATTGATCTGAATATACTCTATTAGCTTGTGTAGAGCTGCTGTGTTATTCTAATATCATTAAAATACTATTATAGATTAATTAATATTTTGAATCAGTTTTTATTTCTTTATTTTCCATTTTAATTTTAGTTTAAGTTTTAGTAATTTTGTGTTTTTATCATTTTTAGTAGTTTTTTTGTCTGTATAGTTTTTAATTTTAGTTATTTAGTACATCAATTTAAACGAAATTGTTTAAATTTGTCTAAAATTAAACTAAACTTAAACTAAAGAAATGTAATTTTTTTTGTTTCAGTTAACATTTATTTTATTTCAATAACAATTTGTAATGGCTTCAAATTTAGCTTATTTTAACTATAATAATTCTAGAGCTGCTTTACAGCTGAATTTGTTTCAAAATTGATGAATTTTGCGACATTAACACTGTTAATAAACTGAATTGATCTGAATAATTGACACTATTGTCTTCTGTCAAGCTGCTTTACAGATTAAATCACAGCTACCTTTTTAATTTTTTATTCCGAGATATAAAACTCAGAATTCAGAGAAAAAATTCAGAATTGTGATGTGCAAGTTATAAGAAATTTTATAAGTTATAAAAGTTTACAATTTGCAATTGTGAGGAAAATAAGTCATAATTGTGAGATGAACTTTTCTGTGGTGTAAACATGCTTCTATATGATACAGATACACTGTTTAGTTTTCTACACACACATAGTGAGATTATACTGCTAATATATGACCCTGGAGCACAAAACCAGTCATAAGGGTCAATTTTTTGAAAATGAGATTTATGCATCATCTGAAGGTTGAATAAATAAGCTTTCCATTGATGTATGGTTTGTTAGGATAGGACAATATTTGTAAATCTGGAATCTGAGGGTGCAAAAAAATCTAAATATTGAGAAAATCATCTTTAAAGTTGTCCAAATGAAGTTCTTAGCAATGCATATTACTAATCAAAAATTAAGTTTTGATATATTTACGGTAGGAAATTTACAAAATATCTTCACGGAACATGATCTTTACTTAATATCCTAATGATTTTTGGCATAAAATAAAAATCTATTATTTTGACCCATACAATGTATTGTTGGCTATTGCTACAAATATACCCCAGCGATTTAACACTGCTTTTGTGCTGCAGGGTCACAAATAAATCTGAATATTTAATATGCACTGGTTGATTTTTTTCTCATTCTGATATTCAAATGTGATTTACCTGTGTTTATTCTCTCGATGACTCTTCTCAATGCATTTCTACAGCGGCAGAATAAAACAGTGAAACTTCATGCATTTCCTCTCTCACAGGACGAGATTCTCACCGTCATACGAAGAGTGGACGATAACTGGGCAGAAGGCATTCTGGGAGATAAGATCGGGATTTTTCCTATCTTATACGTGGAGGTACGTGCACTTGAGTGTGTGTGTGTGTGTTAAAGGCGTTCCTTTAAATATAATGAAGCTGAAGAAAAGCACACTGGACTGCTGCATTATGCTGCTTTAGAGTTTCAAGGTTGAATCACTTACAGATAATTCATTATAAAATACAACAATGAGCCACTTGTGCGGGATTGAGACTCTGAGAAGCAGGTGTGTGTCGTCTCAGAAACCTGCAAGTGATGCATTATGGGTAATGTGTATTGATTTTAAGAGCATGATTGGACAGGAGAGATGTTCTGATGTCCTTTAGCAGGTCAGGGATATTTATCATGAATTAAACATTTGCTGTTTTGATAAATGCATTGTCTGTGTGGTGCACATTTAAAGAATAACAGTATGATGAGAAATGTCCTTAAAAAACAAATATTTTAAAATATTATTTTCACAGCGTTTAAAGGAATAGTTCACCAAAAAAATTAACATTTGATGAAAATGTGAATCTGAGATCAGGATGAGTTTGTTTCTTCATCAGGTTTGTAGAAATGTAGCATTGCATCAGTGTCTCAGCAATGGATGCTCTGCAGTGAATGGGTGCCGTCAGAATGAGAGTCCAAACAGCTGATAAAAACATCACAATAATCCACAAGTAATCCACAGCACTCCAGTCCATCAGTTAACATCTGGAGAAGACAAAAGCTGAAACTAATCCAGCATTAAGACGTTTTTAACTAAAATACATTGAGTCTATAATCCATAATAACGCTTCCTCCAGTGAAAAAGTGCATCTCCTGTTGTCTCTCACATCAAAATCCAGCCACATAATTGTTTAGAGCTGTTTAAACGCTGCTTGATCTGTGCAGATTTCTCTCCTGATTCACACCAGAACACTTTTTCACTGGAGGAAGAGTTATTGTGTAGTTAAAAACGTCTTGATGCTGGATTTGTTTCAGCTTTTGTCTTCTCCAGATGTTAACTGATGGACTGGAGTGCTGTGGATTACTTGTGGATTATTGTGATGTTTTTATCAGTTGTTTGGACTCTAATTCTGACGGCACCCATTCACTTGCAGTGAGACACTGATGCAATGCTACATTTCTACAAACCTGATGAAAAAACAAACTCATCCTGATCTTGGATGACCTGAGGATGAGCACATTTTTATCTTTGGGTGAGCTATTCCTTTAATCGTTCACTCTCTGATCATTAGCTGCTGCCGGTGCTTTATTTCTTCTGAACCTCATCAGCTGAACTTTGCTCATTTGGCTCATAATTCATGGATTTCTGTCAGATTGATTAGTGCAGGAGCTCGATCTCCTCTGCCTCCGCGATCACCGGATGAAAATGGGAAAATAAATGATGTTTATCATTTTTCTCCTCTTCACCTCATTTAAAATCTGTCCTCGTGGCTCACGCTGGGATGAGGCTCAATCACGCTCACGTTTTAATGATGTAAATGGTGTAATCGAGCTCCTTGGCTTGATCTGATCTGGTATCTCTCCATTGGTGTTTTATTGTGCAGTAAAGTGTGGCGTGGAGCACTGCAGGGAATGCTGGGATATGACTGGAGCTTGATCAATCAATCAAAAGAAAAAAAATAAAGAAAGAAAATGCATTAAGAATATGACGCTGAAAATAGGAAAAAATGTATTTTATAATTTATTATGATAATTTGTTTGTTAATGTGTCTATTTGTTTATCTTTGCAGTACAGTGATGAGAATGTTAACACTGCAATGCAAATTTTCCTAAAACCAGCTTCATTTTTTATTCAATTCTTTGGATGTTCTGCAGGTTTTGTGATGATAGCGTGTCTGTCTGCCGCAAACACTCATTTAAATGCCGAAGTGAACAAAGCAGGATCTGAGATTTCCGTGTTGAGATCACGGTGAAGAGAAAGATGCTCACAGTCACAGATGCGTTGCTTACAGCTTCATAAAATACACACAGACACGCACACACACACTTATACACACACTAACACTCAAACACACATTCACACTCACACGCACTCCCATACACACGTGCACTTATATACACACACACACTCACGCACTCATACTCACACACACTTATGCACACTCACACGTGCACTTATACACACTTATACACACACACACGCACACATACTCACACACACTTATACACTCATACGTGCACTTATACACACACACACACTTATGCACGCTCACGCACTCATACTCACACACACTCCCATACATGCACACTCACACACACTTATACACACACATGCACACTTACATGCACTTATACACACATTCGCACACTCACGCACTCATACTCACACACTTATACACACTCACACGTGCACTTATACACACACATGCACACTCACGTGCACTTATACACACACACACACACACACTCCCATACATACATACACACACTCACATGCGCACTTTTATACACACTCAAACACATGCACACTCACGTGCAATTATACAAACTCACACAGATGCGCACACATACTGTATATACACACACTCACTTGCACTTATACACTCACACTTATACACACACATGCACACTTACGTGCACATATACACACACACATACTCACATGCACTTGTACACACACACATGCATACTCATGCGCACTTATACACTCTCACACACTTATAACACACACGCACACTTATACACTCACATATACACACTCTCACACATACACACACACTTATACACACTCTCACATGCTCTTATACACACACACACACGTGCACTCATACACAGATTCACATGAAGTCTACATGTTAAAACAGACTTGACACAATAGCTGTTGATAGCGCAGGCTTTATTCCCTCAGATCGTGCTCGTGCGGCTCACGCTATGAGTTATTTCTATACGTGTCTGACAGCCTGTCATTATTCCGCTGCGCATTTGCCGCTTTGTGATTTTCTTTTTGTCGTCTTCCCATGCTGTAATTACACCGCAGTGATGGGCTCTATTATTAGCACAATTAGCAGCACCCTGCACGCGGCGAGGCGTCTGAACTCTCACTTCCCCGCGCAACTGAAGCCAGAGCTTGACCTATATTAACAACATTTCAAAGTTCACGGCTGTGCTAATGAGCTCCCGCGCGCCGGGATCCTAACGAACCGGTGAACGGGAGTAACGTGACCTGCCAGAAACAACAATCACGTAACTAATCACACGATCATTATGGTTATTTCCACAAATACACGTGTGATGTCAGTGCTTGTTATTTCCTGGTCTTTGTCTCAAACTGATTGTGATGTCAGATCCGTTGTAACGTGTCCGCACGCGCATTATGCATGCAATTAATTTGCTCTGACCACCTCATGTCAGAGTAATAATATTATGACCTCCAGAAGGCCTCGGTGTTCGTCCGCAGAGACCCGCGCCACGTCTGTGGGGTCCATCAATCAGCCTCATTTGCATGCTATTTGCATATTATTAGCATATTTATGAATGCAGGACTGTGAGTTGAAACAAAGGGCTCCAGTCACTTTTGATCTATTTGTTCGCTGCACACCGTCACGTCTGCTTTTGTTTGTGTTTCTATTCATCAAAACATCAGTTTAGTCAGTTTACATAAAAACATTTGCATACTGCTTTCATTATTATAGTAGGACAATCTGTCAAAATGATTTCTGTTGTTTTAAGGGAAGCAAAACATCACAGAATTCATCAAATCCAGTGATACCTACTGATGTCAGTTTCCCACCAAAATGATGTCACTTCCTGCCGGATGATGCCATTGGCTTTAGTTAGTCATAGTTTTGACATTGAGGACTCAGGGAAGAGCTGTAAATTCATTATCAATTAAAGCAATGTTATTAAGTTTGATTGGAGAAAATGAAGAAACAACTGTACACATGGAAACTCAAAGCTCTTCACTACAACCCGCCAAAATAAAAGTTTGCTTTAACTTGAAGAAATTGTAGCAGAAATATATTACTATTGTATTATATTATACATTACTTAAACTTACTTATATTACTTATATATTACTTAAAATCATGAATTCTGTAATAATATTACATAGTAATAATAATATTAATACAACTTTATTTTCTAAATAATATCACATTACTTTTCTTTCGTGTTTTAATTTTAACAGTAAATTAATAAATTACAATATGTTTTAATAAGTTGTTAAAGCTTTTTTAATTCAATTGATTAGACATGCCTTTTGATTATTAAAACAGAATTCAGATTTTTGGGAAAAATAAACTGGATTTTATAGGGTCCTAAAAAATTTAATTTTTTATTACACTTTTAATAAATTGTTGAGAAATGGTATATTTCAAGATTGCATTTAATTAGACATGCTTTTTGATGACTAAAATTGAATTGAACCATTAAAATGGAATCTAGAAAAATTTAAATGGAAAAAAAATGAATTTGGGGAAAAAAATGAATTTGGGAAAATATAACATGGAATATCTGAAACAGAATTTGGTTACAAATTTGGAAAATATGAAACAGAATTTGGGGGGGAAAATTAAACATAATTTGAGAAGAGATAAAACATAATGTAGAAAACTCTTTGTTTTTTTTTGTTTTGTTTTTTTTAAATGGAATTTGTGAAAAAATAAAACAATTTAAGAAAAAAAAGATGTGGTAAAAAATGTGTGTGTGTGAGTGTGTGTGTGTGTGTGTGTGTGTGTGTGTGTGTGTGTGTGTGTGTGTGTGTGTGAGTGTGTGTGTGTCTGCAGCAGGACTCGTGCGTTTCAGCTTCTCAGCAAGGCTGCATTTATTTGATCAAAAATACTGTAAGATTGTGAAATATTATTATAATTTCAAACAGCTGTTTTCTATGTGAATATCTGTTCAACTGTAATTTATCAATGTTGAAAACAGTAATATTTTTGTGGAAACGGTGATACATTTTATTTTTCAGGATTCACAGATGAACAGAAAGTTCAAAAGAACAACATTTATTTGAAATAGAAATCTTTTGTAACATTATAAATGTCTTTACTGTCACTTTTGATCAATTTAATGCAGCCTTGAAGTATTAATTTCTTTTGAGTGTATCACAGTTTCCGCAAAAATATTGGGCAGCACAACTGAGCAGAAGAGACTGATGTAAGTGTAAAATAATAACTGTGTGGATTCCTGTGTTTGTCCTCAGCTGAATGAAACGGCGAAGCAGCTGATGGAGATGGACAAACCGTCCGCGGCCCCGGGTCCGAGCGCAGAGTCTCCCGCCGCCGTCAGCTGTAACGGGAACGCCGTGCACAGATACGCCGAGGGGAAGAAGAACGCCAAGAAGCGGCACTCGTTCACGGCGCTCAGCGTGACGCAGCGCTCGGCGCAGGTGCTGGGAAGTAACCGGCACTCGATGGAGATCAGCGCACCTGTGCTCATCAGCTCCTCGGACCCCCGCGCCGCCGCTCGCATCACAGACTGCCCACACCTGTCCTCCAGCGCACCGGCCACACAGGTACAGACAAAGATCTTATGAAGACAATGAAGCAGACACTTACATTAGAGTACATTTTAAAATATTGATTAAATTGTTAGTGTTTTTTGCCTTCATTGTACTTGATTACTGATAATAAATTTGCATTCAATCATAAATCCAGAAAAATGTAACGAAAAATATTTCATAAATAATAAATTATAAAGTTCAGGTAATGAATTAATTTGCTTTTTGATTATTAGAAGTTAATTCAAACAGAATCCAGAAAAATTAAAACACAGAATTTAGGAAAAAATAAAACAGAATGTGGGAAAAAATCAAATGAATTTCATGGAGCCTTAAAAGATGCAAGTTTTGTCAAACATCATTGAATAAATTGTTGCTAAATTGAATAAAGTTTCACGATTGCAACTAATTAGGTATGTTAAACTGAACTAAAATTTTATTTAACCATTAAAATGGAATGTAGAACAATTAAAACACAAAAAACACAAATCCAGAACAATTAAAATGGAATCCAGAAAAATTTAAACAGAAAAAAGTTAATTAAAAAACAGAATTTGGGAAGAAGCTAAATTTATTTAATAGGGCCCTAAAAATGCAATTTTTGTTCAACTATTTTTAAATTGTTACATTTTATAAGTTTCATGGCTGTAATTACTTAGGTATGCTTTTTGAATTCTGAAATTTAATTTAAGAATTAAAACAGAATTCAGAAAAATTCAAACAGAATAATTTTTTTTTTATAATAATTAAATAATTAATAATTAAAATGGAAAAAAAAATGAATTCTGTCTGAACAATCTCAACTCTGTTTGTCTTTAGTTTTGAACTGCCGTCAGACTGATTCATTCATTCATTCATTCATTCGCTGCAGTGGTAAAGATGAGTCTGTATGTTATTTGGTTTGTTGTGTTTGTTATTACGGTTGTTTCTGTGTGTTGCTGTTCGACTCTTCACCCTCTCCTGCGTCTCTAATGTATCTGAACGGCTCCTGAGGGCCTGATGTCTCCAGTCAGATCCTGTTGTTGTGATTTTAAAATCTTTTAGTGGCCCATGAAAGATTGGACTAGTTTCACGAGTCGTCCTCGTCTGGTGACTATGAGTGTGTTCAGATGATTTGATAACAAGTTTGATTCATTTACGTGATTCAGTTTAAACTGTCCTTTTAAGTCAATCAAATCAAATGCATCTGCCTTGATTATTTGAACTTGAATTTTACTGTATTTTTCTTCATTTATGAAACATGTTGAATCTATTTGACGATCATGAATGATTGATTCAGATCACCTTGTCAGAGTAAATGCGGAGTTATGGCTATATATATATATATATTAGAGTTATAGGCCTCTTGACCTCTGACCTGGGCTCAGCTGGTTGGTTCCAGTAAGAGCGTTGAGCTCCATTAGTGTTCTGAGGTCAAAGGTCAACATGAGAACCCGTGAGGGTGAATCTCTGGAGTTTTGCCTGAGTGAAACAGACGGATCATGTGCATTTACAACTCCCATAATGCATCCTGTCCTCAGCTGCAGGAGCCCATTAGAGACACGCTCAGAACGATCAGTTCAGTTTAAAGGTGAAGTGTGTCACGTGATATTTGGAATGGAATGTATTATTTGTTTTGTTTATTCCATATATACATATA
>NW_015548270.1:281801-282738 GCF_001515605.1 Sinocyclocheilus anshuiensis
TCCATATATATATATATATATATATATATATATATATATATATATATATATGACTGATCCGCTGTCTTCACAGGACTCTTCAGTCGCAGCAAATGCAGCAGCTTTAGTTCCACCGCGTGTCACGTCAACAACCGGAGAGCTGCTCGCCGCGGCTAAAGTCCAGCTGCCTCTCAACATGTGAGTCATGATGATTTAATGCAGCGCTGAACCATCACTGTTATTCCTGCTGTTCCACGCAGACCTGGACTTCACATTTAGAACAACTTAAAATAACTAGTTTCTATGTTTTTTATTTTTCTTAGTGTGTGTGAGGTGTGTGTGTGTGTGTGTGTGTGTCTGAGTGAGTGTGTGTGAGGTGTGTGTGTGTGTGTGTGTGTGTCTGAGTGAGTGTGTGTGAGGTGTGTGTGTGTGTGTGTGTGTGTCTGAGTGAGTGTGTGTGAGGTGTGTGTGTGTGTGTGTGTGTGTCTGAGTGAGTGTGTGTGAGGTGTGTGTGTGTGTGTGTGTGTGTCTGAGTGAGTGTGTGTGAGGTGTGTGTGTGTGTGTGTGTGTGTCTGAGTGAGTGTGTGTGAGGTGTGTGTGTGTGTGTGTGTGTGTCTGAGTGAGTGTGTGTGAGGTGTGTGTGTGTGTGTGTGTGTGTCTGAGTGAGTGTGTGTGAGGTGTGTGTGTGTGTGTGTGTGTGTCTGAGTGAGTGTGTGTGAGGTGTGTGTGTGTGTGTGTGTGTGTGTGTGTGTGTGTTTGAGAGTGTGTGTGTGTGTGTGTTGTGTGTGTGTGTGTGTGTGT
The DNA here is from genome assembly GCF_001515605.1 of Sinocyclocheilus anshuiensis. Lineage (NCBI taxonomy): Eukaryota > Metazoa > Chordata > Actinopteri > Cypriniformes > Cyprinidae > Sinocyclocheilus > Sinocyclocheilus anshuiensis. The sequence continues at coordinate 282,582 of NW_015548270.1, forward strand.
GTGTGTGTGTGTGTGTGTGTGAGTGAGTGAGTGAGTGAGGTGAGTGAGGTGAGTGAGGTGAGTGAGGTGAGTGAGTGAGTGAGAGAGAGAGAGAGAGAGGGTCACATCACAGTGGAGTCAGCTGTCTTAACCGTGGCTTGTGTACTGCAAACACATA
>NW_015548270.1:283551-294544 GCF_001515605.1 Sinocyclocheilus anshuiensis
GTGTGTGTGTGTAAGTAAGTGTGTGAGTGTGAGTGTGTGTGTGTGTGTGTGTGCGTGTCAGTCAGTGAGTGTGTGTGTGTGTGTGTGTGTGTGTGTGTGTGTGCAGTGCACTGGTTTGGGTGGTTTATAAGGACACAAATTTGTATAATGACATGGGTATGACACAGGGATTACAATATGAAGGTGGTTTATGAGGACACTTTCTGTGTCTGTAATTCAAAAGGCTTAAAAAACATACTAAATGGTGTTTTTTTAAAAAGTCAGTGTGTGTGAGTGTGCGTGTGAGTGTGTGTGAAGGATGAGTACAGTGTGTGTTGTGGCCATCAGTAGGTCAGTGGTCTATATTTTGAGCCGCTCTGTTCTTCTGCTCTTCCTGTGATTGATGCGGCTGTAATGAAATCGCTCAGTGTTTTAATAACAGATTCTGGACTCGATGTAATAAAATGCTGCTGTCAGAGCTGATCAAGTCTCCACACACACACATACACACTGCATCAAGAACACGCGTCGCTCATGAATCTTTCTCTTCATCTCTGCAGATATCTGGCTATGTACGCTTACAAACCGCAGAAGGCGGATGAGCTGGAGCTGCGGAAGGGCGAGATGTACCGCGTGATGGAGAAGTGTCAGGACGGCTGGTTCAAAGGCACGTCGCTGCGCTCCGGAGCGTCTGGAGTTTTCCCAGGAAACTACGTCACACCCGTCTCCAGGTGAGCATTACTGAAATAATACTATACTATACTTGTGTTTTTTTTGAGGAGCTTTTGGTACAAACATACATACATATATAACATGAGAACAGAAAGAACATTTAAATAAGTAAGACTAAGGAAAAAAAATCTATAATAATAATAATGTGGTATAATCTGGAGCAGAAGATTTATGTATAGATTTGTGCATTATTTACTGTATATACAGCTGTATAAATAAAAGTATGTATATGTATTTACATAATACTTTTAATCGAACAAATCTACTAATAAAAACAACAGCTACACACATACAAAGGCTAAAGAGTAAAAATAAGATTTAAGTCTAGACTTAAAAATGTCCAGAGAAGGAGCAGATCTCACATGATAGGGTAGACCATTCCAAAGCTTGGGGCCAACCACAGAAAAAGCCCAATCACCCTTTGATTTGTACCGACACCGTGGTACTGTTAGAAGCAAGTGACTCAAAGATCTAAGTGCCCTAGCAGGACAATATGGCACAAGAAGTTCAGAGATATAACTTGGTGCACAACCAGACAATGCCTTATAAACAATTATAGGGTAAAATAAAACAGGAGAAATGTGATCCCTCTTTTTTGACCCAGTCAAAAGTCTTGCCGCAGCATTTTGAACAGCTTGCAATCGTGACACTGAAGATTGAGGAAGACCAGAATAAAGAGAGTTACAATAATCCAATCGAGATGTAACAAGTGCATGAATCACAACTTCCATATCCTTCCTTGAAAGAAGATGCTTCAACTTAGCAGTAGATCTCAAATGGAAAAAAATGCTCTAATAACAGCACTAATTTGTTTATCAAAAAATAGAGAGGAGTCAAAAATCACTCCAAGGTTTTTGATTTGTTTGCGTACATTAGTTGAAAGTGGACCTAACTGAACTTCCAAAGTAGGAGACGAGTGTGCAGGGCAACCTAATATTAAAACCTCGGTTTTATCCTCATTTAACTGCAGGAAATTATTAAACATCCATGTCTTAATATCATGTACACATTTCAATAATACATCAAATTAAACAGCAGTATCAAGCCTTACTGGAAGATAAAACTGAGAATCATCCGCGTAACAATGATATGAAATACTGCATTTTTGAAAAATGTGGGCCAAGGGAACCATATAAAGGGAAAACAGTAAACGTCCCAAAATGGATCCCTGGGGCACTCCACACAAGACAGGTGCAGAGTGTAGCGAATCAGCTCATGGGGAAATATGAATAATTAATCATAACTAGTTATAATTAATTATAAATATTTAGATCCGCTGTAGATATTTACTTGACCTCTCAGGGTCAACTGTCTTGTCAATTCTAAAAACGTTAATTTCCTGGTTAAGGGAAATAACTTTCTTACTGTACAATTCTACACAGAGCTTGTAGCATATAGCATAAATATTAAGTGACTCCAGTTATGAGCAAACAATGAACAACGTCAAGTGTGATACAAGTAAGGCGTAAGGCTTTACATAAACACTTAAACTAGTCTAACATACTACATAAACACTTAAACTGGTCTAACATACACAAACACACACACACACACACACACACACACACACACACACACACACACACACACAGAGTGTATATGATTCCGAGCACGTTTACAATAATAACAACAACAACAACATTTATTTATAAAGCACATTTAAACACAATGTAAACTGATCCAAAGTGCTTTACAGTGATCAAACAAATCTACTAATAAAAACAACAACTACACACATACAAAGGCTAAAGAGTAAAAATAAGATTTAAGTCTAGACTTAAAAATGTCCAAAGAAGGAGCAGATCTCACATGATAGGGGAGACCATTACAAAGCTTGGGGCCAACCACAGAAAACGTCCGATCACCCTTTGATTTGTACCGACACCGTGGTACAGTTAGAAGCAAGTGACTCAAAGATCTAAGTGCCCTAGCAGGACAATATGGCACAAGAAGTTCAGAGATATAACTTGTGCACAACCAGACAATGCCTTATAAACAAACAGAAGAATTTTAAAATCAACCCTGAATTTAACGGGAAGCCAATGAAGGGATGATAAGACAGGAGAAATGTGATCCCTCTTTTTTGACCCAGTCAAAAGTCTTGCCGCAGCATTTTGAACAGCTTGCAATCGTGAAAATTAAGATTGAGGAAGACCAGAATAAAGAGAGTTACAATAATCCAATCGAGATGTAACAAGTGCATGAATCACAACTTCCATATCCTTCCTTGAAAGAAGATGCTTCAACTTTGCAATAGATCTCAAATGGAAAAAACTTGCTCTAATAACAGCACTAATTTGTTTATCAAAAAATAGAGAGGAGTCAAAAATCACTCCAAGGTTTTTGATTTGTTTGCGTACATTAGTTGAAAGTGGACCTAACTGAACTTCCAAAGTAGGAGACGAGTGTGCAGGGCAACCTAATATTAAAACCTCGGTTTTGTCCTCATTTAACTGCAGGAAATTATTAGACATCCATTTCTTAATATCATATAAACCTTTCAATAATACATCAAATGAAACAGCAGAATCAAGCCTTACTGGTAGATAAAACTGAGAATCATCCGCGTAACAATGATATGAAATACTGTATTTTTGAAAAATGTGGGCCAAGGGAAGCATATAAAGGGAAAACAGTAAAGGTCCCAAAATTGATCCCTGGGGCACTCCACACAAGACAGGTGCAGCGGATGAGAAAAAAATTCCTATATTTACAGAAAAAGTCCTGTTCTCGAGATACGAGGCAAACCACTTTAATGCAGTGCCTCGAATACCTACCACACATTCAAGTCGATCAAGAAGAATGCTATGGTCAATGGTGTGAAATGCCGCGCTCAGGTCCAAAAATACCAACACAACACAAGCATCTGAATCCAGAGAAAGCAGCATGTCATTTGTAACTCTCAATAGAGCTGACTCAGTACTGCGTAATGATCTAAAACCAGATTGAAACTCATCTAAAACACTAAAAGAATCCAAAAAAGACTGAAGTTGTAAAAACACTACTTTCTCCAAAAGTTTGCTGATAAAAGGCAACTTAGAAATTGGCCGATAGTTACAGCACATTGCTAGGTCAAGCTGAGGTTTTTTCAGCAGAAGTTGCACAACTGCATGTTTAAAACTGGCTGGAACAACACCTTTGGCTAAAGAGCTGTTCACTATAGCTGTTACAATAGGACTAATAGTAGGAAAAACATCCTTAAAAAGACCTTAATAATATCTAACTTAGAACCAGAACACTTCATAGTAGAGTCAATATCATCTAGCTGATGTGATAAAACAGGTTGAAGGGAAGACAAACAACTTGTGGTACAAGGCAATTGCAAATGAAGTGATTCAGAAGGAGCAATGGAGGTTCTGATAGCATCAATATTTTGAGTAAAATTGTTTTAAAAAATCCTCACAAAGCTCTGAGGAGGCCTCAGATAATAAATTCATAGTTGGGTTTTAAAAAGAATCAGTCATATCAAACAAAGCTTTTGGTCTATTCACATTATCAGCAATTAACTGAGATAAATTACTAGATTTTGCATGTTTTACTGCTATTTGATAATTAGAGACACTTAACTTTAAGATATCAAAGGAAACATGTAGCTTATCTTTTTTGCACTTTCGCTCTGCTTTCCGACACTCTTGTCTAAGAGCGTGGGTGGTTTCATTTAACCATGGCTGGCCAACACCCTTTACCCTTTTATTCTTAAGCGGAGCAACAGTGTCCAAAGATGTAGAGCAAGCTTTCAAACTTTTAGTATCAGTTTCGTTAAGGATATCATTGGTAACATTTAAAGAATAATATTCAGAAAACAAATTTGCAGAGTTATAATTAATAACTCTAGACAAATGTGAATGCTGACCGAAAGTAGGTGATGGAGAAAAGCATTCAGATTCAAACAAAACTGGATAATGATCAGACACACATGCCTCAATAACCTCCATGTTTGAGATCAAAAGGCCACGGGACAACACCAAGTCAAGTGTATGACCCAAATTATGAGTTGGGCCACATACATATTGTTCAATATTCAGTGACTCTAAAAGAGTTACAAATTCCTTGACCAATGGTTTCGAAGGACAATAAAAATGAATATTAAAATCCCCAATGATTAGTAATCTATCAGCACGAGTCACCAGATCAGATAGAAAATCTGAAAATTGACAAATAAAATCCTTATTCCATTTAGGGGGTCTGTAAACCAAAGCACATAGTACAGGCCCCTTTACATCAACCTTCAATAGCTGGAATTCAAAACTGGAGAAAGTATCAGTGGGCACAGTCTTACATTTAAAATGGCTTCTAAAAATTGTTGCAACTCCACCACCATGTCCAGAGGCATGTGGCGAAGTAAAAAATGCACAGTCTGGAGGAGCAATCTCAACAAGAGGCATCAAGTCACCATATTTATAACCAAGTCTCAGTAATAAATAAGCAGTCTAATGAATGCGATGTAAATAAGTCATTTAGAATAAAAGATTTATTCGATATTGACCTAGCATTCACTAAGGCCATCTTAGCAGTAGTAGTACAGGCTGACCGCCGAGAGCTGAGAGGTGCGTCTTTGAGCAAAGTGATATTTCCAAAATTGATGCTCCGACTCTTAGCATTTGATCCGATGGAAGAGTGGCGATATGATGACCAAATGACCAGGATATATTCATTATCCTGCGATGGAGTCACAGACCTCACAAGGAAATCACGGCGAGATCCGTGATGAATGTACCTGGGGCGGCGTATAATTCCCAGTGCGGCACAGCAGTTGTATATTTCGCCGGGAAGATGGTAGAGCGAATTTAGTCTCTGTAGATCCAATGAAGAGTATTTAAGCACCATGCTCGGAAAGCAGTTCACACCGGGAACGAAAAACAGATCCCACTTCGAAGAACAAACAGTAAAATTCCAGCAGACCAGTGCACAGATGATATAGCACCACATTTCAAACTGGATTTAGTTCTCCACGTTCAAGTTCATTCAGATCCACCACCTCAGTCCGCGCACCGTAACAGGGCAGGCAGTGGAATAATGCTCTACAAAAATCAAGATGAGATCGGGTGAGATCTCCTCGCTCCAAGGACAGTACAAAGTAAAATAGAAAGCAAAATAAAAATAAAATAACATAAAATACCGGAGAGCGGCGGCAGCCAAACACGCCAGCGTTCACTCGAACCGGAAGTCGAAGGTGAAAAATTCGATAATTTAGATTATTAAAAAATGAATTACAGAAGACAGGTGGTAATTTCTGTGTTAGCTGTTTAATGGCATGGGGGAAAAACGGGTTTTATGCCTAGATATTCTAGTGCACAGAGATCTGTAGCATCTGCCTGAAGGGAGAAGTGCAAACAGTGAGAGGGGTCTGTGATGATGTTACCTACACATTTCTTCACTTTGGAGATGTACAAGTCCTGAAGGTTTGGCAGGTGCACAACAATGATCCTTTCAGCTGTCCTAACAGTCCGCTGCAGTCTTCTTAAGTCTGACCTGCTGGCTGACCCAAACCAGAGAGTTATAGAAGTGCACAGAACCGATTCAATAACAGCAGAGTATAACTGTGTCATCTGTGCCTGTGGCAGGTTGAACTTTTTCAGATGGCAAAGGAAATACAGCCTCTGCTGGGCCTTTTTCACAATAGAGTCAATGTGATTGTCCCACTTCAGGTCCTGAGAGATGTTGGTGCCCAGGAACCTGAATGACTCCACTGCAGCCACAGTGCTGTTCATGATGGTGATTGGGGGGAGTGCTGGGGGTGGGGGTTCTCCTGAAGTCCACAATCATCTCCACTGTTTTGAGCGTGTTCAGCTCCAGGTTTTTGTGACTGCACCAGACAGACAGCTCTTTAACCTCCTGTCTGTAAGCAGACTCGTCTCCATTCTGGATGAGACCGATGACTGTAGTGTCGTCTATAAACTTCAGGAGCTTGACAGCGGGGTCTTTAGAGGTGCAGTCGTTGGTTTAGAGGGAGAAGAGCAGTGGGGAGAGGACAGAACCCTGAGGAGCTCCGGTGTTGATGGTGCGGGTGTTGGATGTGAGTTTTCCCAGCCTCACCAGCTGCTGCCTGTCTGTCAGGAAGCTGGTGATCCACTGACACGTGGAGGTGGGTACAGAGAGCTGGGTCAGTTTATTCTGAAGGGTGTCTGGGATGATGGTGTTGAAAGTGGAGCTGAAGTCCACAAACAGGATCCTTGCATAAGTGTCTGGTTTGTCCGGCTGTTGCAGGATGTTGTGCAATCCCATGTTGACTGCATCATCCACAGACCTGTTTGCTCAGTAAGTAAACTGCAGGGGGTCCAGTAAGGGTCCGGTAATGTCCTTTAAGTAGGCCAACACCAGTCTTTCAAATGACTTCATGACCACAGATGTTAAAGCAACAGGTCTGTAGTCATTTATCCCTGTGATTTTTGGTTTCTTGGGTACAGGGATGATGGTGGTGCGTTTGAAGCAGAAGGGGACTTCACACAGCTCCAGTGATCTGTTGAAGATCAGTGTGAAGATGGATGACAGCTGGACAGCACAGGCTTTGAGGCAGGCTGGAGAGACACCGTCTGGGCCTTTGGCTTTCCTTATCTTCTGTTTCCTGAAGACTTTGCATACATCATCTTCACAGATCTGAAGTGCAGGCTGAGAGGCAGTAGGGGGGAGGGAGGGTGTTGATGGCTGTGTTGTGAGATGGTCAGAGCGTGTGTGGGGTGTGAGACCAGGCTTTTCAAACCTGCAGTAAAACTCATTCAAACCGTAGGCTAAAAGTTAATTCTCCTCAGTGTTGGGGGATGGGGTCTCGTAGCAGGCCCTTCCCCACTGATGCAGGGTAATTGCTTGAAAACAGTTTTTCAGCTTTTCAGAGTAGCTTCTCTTAGCCACTCTTATCTCCCTATTCAGTGTGTATTTGGCCTGTTTGTACAAGGCTTTGTCCCCACTCCTGTAGGCGTCCTCTGTTTGAGTTTTGTACTGAACCAAGGTGTATCGTTGTTAAATGTTAAATACACATGTCCTCACAGAAACTGATGTAGGACGTCACGGTGTCAGTGCGCTCATCCAGATCGGTGGCTGCAGCCTCAAAAACACCCAAATCAGTGCAGTCGAAACAGGCTTGTGAATCCTGCTCTGCTTCATTAGTCCATCTTCTTACAGATCTCACTACAGGCTAGGGCTGGGCGATTTTTCCGATATTATAGATTAATTCGAAAAAATGCAGGAAGATAGGAGTTCTTTGAACCTGAGCGCCGTGTTTTTAGAATGCCGTTTTATCATGAGATACAAATCTGTAAAGGACTACTACTATATGTCTAATATTTCATGTTTGCATAATGGTGACCGGCTGAAAGCGGCTGTTCATTGTTTTTACAGAACATTTATAGTTAATAATAGTCTACTGGTGTTTTACCTTCAGACATTCTGAATTTGAATTACCTTGAATTTTAAAGCATTTTCCTTGCATTATTTCTGAACATAAAATATGTATAAGACAAGTTAGTACAAGATGTAGTTGTAGTTCATGCATCTTTTTTGCAAAGATATTTAACAAGTGATTTGTTTAACATTTACATCATGTGTGGTGCACTTGGAATATAAATTTCTTTAACTAGAGGGTTAATAAAGAAAAAGTTACTTGAATCATATTGTAGTAACATTTTCAAGTTGACTTTTTAAAAATCGAGAATCGGTCAAACGTGGAAAAAATCGAGATTTAATTTTTTTTTCCATATCGCCCAGCCCTACTACAGGTTTAGCAGATTTAAGGTTTCTGCTTGTAGGCTGGAAGAAGATGAACCAAACAGTGATCAGAGAGTCCCAGGGGGACAGAGTGTGTATGCATCCTTTAAAACTGAGGCAATGGTCCAGTGTATTGCTGTCTCTGGTGTTCGAGGGTGAGATCAGCTTTATTAAAATCAGAGAATGATAATGAAAGAGTCTGGATAACACTGCTCTGTGTGTGTGTTCTGATCAGCCAGCTGTTGTAGAGCCACCCTCACACACGCATCAGGAGGAATGTACGCACTCACCAGAATAAACGAGGAAAACTCCCGCGGTGAATAAAAAGGCTTACAGTTAATAAAGCGAGCTTTCAAATTTGGGCAGCACATCTTCTTCAAAACTGTCATGTCTGCCTTCATTGATATAAAAACATAATCCACCGCCTCTCGTTTCCCCCGACGACTCGGTGACGCGGTCCGCTCTGAAACAGCTGGAAGCCCGTTAGATGTAACGTGCTGTCCAGGATGGCTCCGGTCAACCAGGTTTCCGTGAAGCAAAGCGCAGCAGTTTAAAAAGTCCTTGTTTGTGTGGGTGAGGAGTAGTAGTTCGTCTGATTTATTTGCTAAGGAGCGGAGATTCGCCAGATTTAGAGTCCTAAAACCACGCTGTCGGACAAACAAACAAAAATATAAGCTACAAACCGAGGCAGCCATGCGCGGCACCATCTTGGCTCTTTTCTGGCTGCGGGGTTAAGGCTAGATGAGATACAGCTACAGCCAGATTGTCCTGCTGGGCATGTGCACATCAATATTGCATCACAGTTTATTACTGTATTTGCATTATTGTAAGGTTATGTATTGGGTTGGGGTAGGTGTAGACGTTAATAAAGCACAATCTAATAGGTAGCAAATTTAATTTATTGTTGTTTTCTGGCCATAGCTGTATCCCTTCTAGCAGGGGCGGACTGGCCATCTGGACGTTCTGGAGAAGTCCATCTGACGGTGGAACCTGGCCGGTTCATTATCAAAGAAAAAGTGTCAGATTAAGTGACATTGACGGCCGACAAAAGGGGGCACTAATGCAATCTATTTTTGCATTAGCGCCCAATGCAAACCAAAACTGACGCGAAGGAGAGTGAGCTTGTGATGGCAAGCAAAAGTTTATCATTGTCATATACATTTTGCATTCTGCTCTTTTTATGTTGATTTCAAGTATTATAGTTCATACAATAATACATTTATTTCAATCCTCTGTTGAAAAAAAAAAACAGAAAGTATCACATAATTTGTAATGGTTTTACTGGTTATAATGAAAATTGTATTGGTTTTAATGGAAACTGTAATGGTGCCTGTTGGTCTCTACTAGTAATTGGCCACCTTCTAGTCATGGCTTTTGTTAAAGCCACTAAATCCTAATGTAATATGTCGCCTGTTGGTCTCTACTGGTAATTGGTCACCTTCTATTCATGGCTCTTGTTAAAGCCACTAAATCCTAATGTGATATGTCCCAAAACACACTACAGGAAACCATTATTTAATGGTTTTAATGGTTAAAAGTTGATGGTTTGTAATGTTTTGATGGTATTTGTAGTGGAAATCATTCGAATTTCTGTGATGGTTTATTGTTTTTGTCAGCAGGGTCACCATGGGTTTTGTTATGTCGTTTGCCATAAATGCGATAGGATTGCTGTAATAATGTGAGATAGTAGTGACTGTCTTTAGTTGTGGTGGGCCTATTTGGGAGAAAATCCAGGGCCATTTTTTACTCCCAGTCCGTCCCTGTTTTCTCTGGGTGGATTTTATTAGAATTCGAAGGCAGAAAGTAGACAATAGGAGTATTTTAGGCCTTAGCAATCTCCTAAGAACCACAAGTAACCACTTAGAGCAACTACGCATTTGGCCGACAAAAGGGGGCACTAATGCAATCTATTTTTGCATTAGCGCCCAATGCAAACCAAAACTGACGCGAAGGAGAGTGAGCTTGTGATGGCAAGCAAAAGACGTGAAGATAAAGGTGGTTGGGAAAAGCTAAAAGGAAAAAAAGCGAACAGTTACATCAGGTTACCCTTGCCCGCCTCTCTCACTATACACAGCATGTAGCCTATAGCACTATAGTAAAATCCCAGGTTCGAGCGTCCACTGCTATTTATCACTCCGCATTGTCTGGCATGAATATTCCATTCATTCATAAAGAGACAGCAGCGATTCTACAACGGGTTACATTTGAGAGCCATTAAGAAAATTGAGTAAATGAAGTAGCCTAAGGCGATTAGTCTGATTAACATGACACACACACACACACACACATATATATATGAATAATCAAATGGAAAAATTCTGTTGTTTCAGGTTTCTAGATTCTAGGTTTATGTTTATCATTGTCATATACATTTAGCATTCTGCTCTTTTCATGTAGATTTCAAGTATTTTAGTTCATACAATACATTTATTTCAATCCTCTGTTGAAAAAAAAAAACAGAAAGTATCACATAATTTGTAATGGTTTTACTGGTTATAATGAAAATTGTATTGGTTTTAATGGAAACTGTAATGGCGCCTGTTGGTCTCTACTGGTAATTGGTCACCTTCTATTCATGGCT
>NW_015548270.1:294697-300107 GCF_001515605.1 Sinocyclocheilus anshuiensis
CCGGGGCCGAAACTGTCTGCTGTCTGGGTAGTGTAAATGAAGTAGCCTATAATATGATTTGTCTGATTAACATGACACACACACACACAGAGAGAGAGAGAGAGAGAGACAGACATATGAATACTCAAATTGAAGAATTCTGTTGTTTCAGGTTTCTAGATTCTAGGTTTGTTTATCATTGTCATATTATACAGTTTGCGTTCTGCTCTTTTTATGTAGATTTAAAGTATTTTAGTTCATACAATAATACATTTATTTCAATCCCCTGCTGAAAAAAAATAGAAACCATCACATAATTTGTAATGGTTTTACTGGTTATAATGAAAATTGTATTGGTTTGAATGGAAACTGTAATGGCGCCTGTTGGTCTCTACTGGTAATTAGTCACCTTCCAATCATGGCTTTTGTTAAAGCCACTAAATCCTAATTAATATGTCCCAAAACACACTATTATTATAAATAAATATCATTATTTAATGGTTTTAATGGTTAAAAGTTGATGGTTTGTAATGGTATTTGTAGTGGAAATCATTCGAATTTCTGTGATGGTCTCTATTGTTTTTGTCAGCAGGGTCACCGTGGGTTTTGTGATGTTATTTGCCATAAATGCGATAGGATTACTGTAATATTGTGAGATAGTAGCGACTGTTTGTAGTTGTGGTGGGCCTATTTGGGAGAAAATCCAGGGCCGTTTTTTAATCCCAGTCCGTCCCTGCCTACATGGGATCTGCCCACTGTGCTGAGGGCCCTGAAGGGCCCTCCTTTCGAGCCACTACAGTCTACTAACCTTCGGTCACTGTCGCTAAAGACTGTTCTGCTTCTAGCACTAGCATTGGTAAAGCGAATAGGAGACCTGCAGGCGCTTTCCGTTAGCCCTGCCTGCCTGGAATTCAGGCCCAACGACTCCAAGGTCGTCCAGAAACCAAAGCATGGTTAGCTGTTTTTTACTCCCAGTCTGCCCCTGCCTTCTAGCCACAACCTGATTAGCATGCTGCTGCTGTGAGTGTAACCGCAGGCCAGAGTCTGGAGCGATGCCATGCTCTGTCTGGGTCAGTGAGGCTCTGTTCATTCATGAAATGCAGTGTTTGAGGTGCATTTATGTAGAACATGTGTGACGACCTCAAACGCACCTCATTCAATCAGAGTTTAGTCTGAATGATCAGGTTTAAATGCTTAGTCAGCAGACAGCGAGTAATTTTGGAATCATTCAGTATTAATCTACCATTAAGATGACAGAAGGAAAGTGCTTCTGCAGGATCTTTGTCTGTCTGTAGTCGCGCACACATCAGATACGGGTGATGGTTTTGGCATTGACTCAGCAGTTGGTTTTTATTTGTTTTCGCAGTTAACAGGCTGTTAAACAAGTCTCAGATTAAACGCTGGATCTGCTGCAGTTTATGAGCTTCATGACTTTAGGTTTTGAGAGTTTTGCAAAAACTGAATGATCACGGTCACATGATGAAACACTGTTTATTTTTTTTTATATTTAATTATTTATTTAATAATTAATTTATTACTTGAATAATAATTATTATTGATAATATACACACACACACACCTTAAGCAGCAAATCAGCATATTAGAATGATTTCTGAAGATCATGTGACACTGAAGACTGGAGTAAATATGCTGAAAATACAGCTTTGATCACAGAAATAAATTATATTTTAACAGATATTTACATAGAAAACAGCTGTTTGAAATGTTTATATTATTATACAATTTTTGTGTTTTTACTGTATTTTTTACTTAGTTTTGTCTTTTTTTTTTTTTTTTTAATTTAAGCCATTTTCTGTCCTTTCAGAAGAGTGAAGCTTTCAGGGACAATCACCTGCCTGTTAATGGCTATAGTTTTTTTTAAATAAATCTTCATCAAGCATATTTGAGTTTTCACAGGAATCTGAATGGTGAAACTCTTCATTGTTTCCTGTGGATTGGGATGCAGGAATGAGCGACTGTGTCTGCTGGCGTTTAAAGCTCCATGGCGTTTAGTGCTGCATTAATCAGACTGTAGTGACTGCGATTCACACACAGATACGAGCCGCTGTCAGAGAAACAAACCACGTCTGGATGAGAACCCACCGTACAGAGACACCTGAGGGAAAATCATGTGTTTACACACACAACACCTGTCTGAAAACACTCTCTCTCACACACACACACACACTCTCACACACTCACTCTCACACACACACACTCACACTCTCACACACACACACACTCTCACACACTCACTCTCACACACACACACTCACACTCTCACACACACACACACTCTCACACACTCACTCTCACACACACACACTCACACTCTCACACACACACACACTCTCACACACTCACTCTCACACACACACACTCACACTCTCACACACACACACACTCTCACACACTCACTCTCACACACACACACTCACACTCTCACACACACACACACTCTCACACACTCACTCTCACACACACACACTCACACTCTCACACACACACACACTCTCACACACTCACTCTCACACACACACACACACACTCGGGAGCATTCACCTCGTCTCAGGCATGATATAAAGGTGTTTGTTTGCATCGCATGTGAAGTTCCTGCAGACACGGCTTGATTCGATCCTCCAGAGCGACGGCTCAGATTCACACGTCTAAAACTGGAACGCTAAATTTACACCTTTATTTCAGGTGTTTTTGAGACAGCAGATGCAAAGGCTCATGGGTAACGCAGCAAACATCTGATAATGATGATAAAGAAAAGACTCCCAACTAGGCATGGGCCGGTATGAGATTTTGATGGTATGATAACCTTAAGCAAAAATGTCACGGTTTCACGGTATCATGGTATTGTCATTACAGCTCTAAAATGTGTTATTTTTAAATGACTGGGTAAAAAAAAAAAAAAACTTTTTTCATTGAACACAATATATTTTGTTTTTGAGCAGCATACAGAATATTAGCAACAGTAGAATTTGTTTATTTTTTCTTTGATTTGTTTCCTAAAAAGAAGAAAAATAAAGACTGACATCTTTATTTAACCTAAATCTGTAATTAAAATTATTCCTACACTTTCAGTCTTCGAGGAGACATGAAAAACGGCGCATACCGCAGGAACAGTATAACGGAAATATTAGCGGTTTTGAAACCGTGACATTTTCAAATCGCGGTATACCGTGAAACCGGTAATCGGCCCATGCCTAATCACAACAGATCTAGCAAGAGATGTCAGTCAGAGACGCCATGTTGGGCGCACTGCTCAAATTCCAAAGACTTGTAGCAGTGTTTAATCCTGCAGACATTCATGACATGAGCTTGATCATCTGAGCCTCATAAACTCGTTCAACAGCCTGTTAACTGCTAGTATTACTGTTGTTTTTAATACTTGATTTTTATTTTAAAATAAAATGTTACACCATTTCTTACATTTTTTGTAAAAATGTCTTTATTTTAATATTTATATTTAATAATATTCATTATTATTATAGTAAATGGGATGCATTTATTACATTTTTTTATTATTTTATTTTATATGCATATGTACGTTTTATAGACCGTTCGGAAAATGTTTCACATTCACATTTATAACTCTGTATTTTTTTTTCTTAAAGGGGTCATATGATGCGATTTCAATTGTTCCTTTCTCTTTGGAGTGTTACAAGCTCTTGGTGCATAAAGAAGATCTGTAAAGTTGCAAAGACTAAAGTCTCAAACCCAAAGAGATATTCTTTATAAAAGTTAAGAGTCAGCCACACCTACCTAAAACGCCTCGTTCTAACACGCCCCCACATGTCTACATCACTATGTGGGAAGATTTGCATAACGCCGCCCAAATGTTCACGCAAAGAAAGAAGGCGTAACTTTTATTCTCGCTGTAGTATTGTTGTTGCCGCCGCCATGTCGTGAAGACGCTGTGTGCTTCGTTGTGAAAGCGAAACTACTTTGTTTGGTCTTCCAAAAGAGGACGATATCTGCTTCGTCATGCCTGGAGCTGATCCGTGCTGGTCGCTGAGGGAATACATCAACTTAGTGCTGTGGATCGCCGGATCGGCTTTCACCGTGGACGAAGCGGAGTCCAGCCCGGGGTCGTCACATGTGGTTGCCGCTCCTTCGTCGAATCCGCCGCCCGCGCCATTCTCAAGCCCGCGCCTCTGCTCACGCTAGGCCGCCGTGTGTTTCGTTGTGAAAGCGAAACTACTTTGTTTGGTCTTCCAAAAGAGGACGGAGAAACAATAATGTACAGTATGTGGAAAATAATGTGTTTTTTAGCAGCATCATATGACCCCTTTAAATAAAAGGAATTTTTAAAATGAGATTTTTAGACCTGAAGAATGTCATGTAAATTAATAAAATCTTAAAAAGTTATAGAAGTTTTTTATAATGGATATAAATTGTGAATGAATAAATATCTAGAAAAGTCAGTTAAATTCACTGATAATAAAAAAACTTCAGGAATTATGGAATTTAATGCGAATTATTTGTAATTATTTTATTTAAATGTATTTTATAATATATCGGCGTTTGTAAAAGAGCAGATTTGTCATTACAGCAGAAATAAAGTGGAAAATGTTGAGAAGAGCAGCATTAGATGCTTAACCTGCAGTTTTTGTGCTGAAATAATGTGAATGTCTCGTTCGGTCGTGATTCCTGTGTTTCTAATCACTGTGATCCTGCATTTGACGTGAGTCTGTAGAGCTCCGGTCGCTGACTGCGAGTGTGTGTGTGTGTGTGTATAACTCTGTGTCTGTGTGTGTGTGTATATGTGTGTGTGTGTGTGTGTGTGTGTGTCTGTGTATAACTGTGTGTGTGTGTGTGTACGGTCAGACGCGCTCGTGTCTCTCTGGAGCGGCTCCTGGATCTCCGGGCTCCGCGGGTCCCTCCAGTCCGGTCCTGCTGGCGTCTGCGTCTGCGTCCCGCTCCAGCACGCCGCTCAGCAGCCCGTCGTCTCCGCAGCTGCATCTGAAGAACTGCCTGCGCATGTGCAGCCAGCAGACGGTCAACCAGGCGCGCTCCGCCATGCAGCTGGGTGAGTGAAACACACTGTGTGCCATTACAGGACAATACACTCAAAAGAGTCATGAAAACCAGATTATTGGGAGCAGGAGCTAAAACTAAACAGTCACACCTGCCAATCACCAGTGACCTTACTGCCCATAAAAATTGTTTGTGCATTAATTAATTAGAAAACAGGCAGAGCAAATTGGTTAAAGACATCTAATTGCAATTTATTATTATTATTATTATTTAGTCACATTATAAAAATGTAATCAATAAAGAAATCACTATAATACTATAAAACGTAAAAAGTATTTAATGTTAATGTATATTTTTATTTATTTATTTTATTTATTTAGTCATTTATTAGACGCTTTTATCCAAAGCGACTTACAAATGAGGACAACAGAAGCAATCAATTGTA
>NW_015548270.1:300298-303523 GCF_001515605.1 Sinocyclocheilus anshuiensis
AACTCTAGCATATTTAATGATAAAACTTTTACTGTAAATAATAATAATAATAATTATTATTTAATCAAATTATAAAAATTAAACAAATGAATAAAGAAATATCATTACAATACTATTAAACTCTAACATATTTAATAATAATTTTTTAATGTAAATAATAATAGTAATTATTATTATAAAATTAGAAAAATTAAAAATTATATTATAATTAATTATATTATAAAAATTAAGAATGATAAAAATTAAACAAATCAATAAAGAAATATCACTATGATACTAGTAAACCATAAATAATTTAATAACACTGAAGGATCTGAGGATCCTCAAATGCAAACTGTGTTTTGCTTCAAGAGAGCAATCATACATTTGTGTTTCTTTTGTAGTCTCCTATTCTCCGTTTATTCATTCATGCATAATCATTTTTCATTTAGTCATTGTATTATTCCATTTAATCATATAATCATTTATAATAATAATTATAGCCATTTATATACTAATTTCATTGATTCATTAATTGATTAGTGATTTATATTATTATTGTTTTTTATATTATTTTTCCATTGTTGTTTATTCATATGACTGTGTGTTTAAGGGCTGTGTGTCTTCATGAGTAAGAGGTGAATACGAGGGAATGGTTATGGGAACTCAAGGTTTATGGGATGTTTGTTTTAACACTACATGTTAAATGAAGTCAAAACACAACTGAGATTTTTCAGTAAACTCTTTGCTCAGTCGACTTCTTGGCTGATAGCAGATGGTTAATACAGGTTTGGAGACCAGTCGAGATGTCCTGTTAACAGGTTTTGGTGACTAGTTGTTGTGTTATGTTGCGCTGCAGAAGTCAGGAGTGTTTCTCGTGTGTTAGCGTGACGCTCTGTAATCTCTTCAGGTCAGATGGCGGTGCATTACTCGCTGAAAGAGCTTGTTAAAGTGTTTTCCAGCTCAGATAATATATCAGCTGTAATGAAGGCCTCACCACCCGAGTTGGCAGTAATTGCCGGGTTGCATTCTCGCAGTTCTTGAACTTTGAGGAGCGACGTGGAGCTCGTGCAGCGGCACAGAACGACGGCACAGGATGCCGGCGAGATCCCTGACATCCTTTACTCACTCATGATGATCTGAAACACCAGAGTTTGATGAATGCATGACCTGATGATGATGATGATGATGATGATGTGTGTATGCAGAGCAATGCTTTGGATTAAAGCATCTGCTGAATGCAGAAATGAAAACAGGGATGCATGACTTGGGGGAAATGTAAAAAAAATAAAAAAAATTGAATTGCAATTTAAAATATGATTTAAAAAAGATTATTATTATTTTTTTTTTTTAAGGTCCAGGTTTGTTGGTCTTGTTTGTATGGCTACACAATATGCAAATACTATTATTATTATTATTACTGTTGTTTTTCTTAAGTACAATTTTTTTTATTTTACGGTAAAATATTACAATAGTAATATTTATTTTGTTTAATATGTTTATTTAGTAGTAGTAATACTACTATTACTACTAACAACAACAGTATATAAAAACAATAACTATATTAGCAGTAATATAATAATAATTATAAATATTATTGTTATTATATTAGATTATTATTAATATCAATATTATTACTGTTACTCAATAAAAATAATAATCAAAGAAATATCACTAATATTATTAAACTGTATTTAATAATAATTTTAATGTTTATAACAATACTATTATTAATAATATAGTATAATATAACAACAACAATAATACAAATAATATAATAATAATTATAAATATTCTTCTTATTATATTAGATTATTAATATTATTATTAGTTCTCAGTAAAAAAATATTAAACAAAATAATAATTATATTTATTATAATAATTCACTGTAAAATAAATAAAAAGTACTTAAGAAAAACAACTGTAAAAGTATAATACTAATATTTATAGCTTATTTTTTTTAAAGTTAAATCAAGCTTTTAGTTTGGCAGAAAAACGTATGGAGTGTTTACAGCATCTGGTTTATAATCACTCATAAACTAGTGAGTATACTCATAATCTATGAGACACTGAAACACTGACTCATGAGCTGCGTGTGTAAATGAACACAGTGCCGGGAAAACTGAAAACTGCAATAAGCCAAAGCACAGTTTTGGTTTTATTATGATTGATCATGCAGCCCTAGTTTGGAATGACTATCAGAAGTTTGTTTTAGAAATTCATCAGTTTATGCACCAAAGTTGCATCGATGATTGATCATGTGACTGTTTGTGTCTGAATGCTGTTACTGTTGTCAGTCCACAGTCCTCCGGTGAGCAGCAGCCCTGAGCGTCCGACTGCATCTGTGACGCCGCTGCGACCGCAGGCCAGTCCGTCTCGCTCCCCCGCGAGGCCCCTGTCCATGACAGCGGCCCCTCAGCCTCACGCTGCCTCTGTACGGCCCCTGAGGCCCCTGAGCTCCATCACGCCTCCCAACGCCAGCGCTGCGCACCTGAACGCAGCAGACCTGCACAAACTCCAGGACAAGAAGCTGGAGAAGGTCAGTGCTGAAACCATTACAGACATGTCTGTTCATGGAAATAACGGGGAAATAAAATAAAATACAAATATTAGATGAAAAACTTAAATAAATTACACATTTTAAATTTCACATTTAAAAAATTAGACACGTTACTATGGCACGTTGAAGCAGTAAAATTACTAGCTGGAAATAAATAAATGACTAAAAGTGAATTTAAAAAAATTTGACCTAAATAGTAAAATAAATAAAAAAATTATAATGAATTTTTTTTTAATAAAAATAAATAAAATTACAACTAAAAAAATAAAAGCTAATTCTAAATATTTATTAAAAAAATTATAATAATATATAAATAATAATTAAATAAAATAATAATAGTAATATAGTAAAATAACACTGGAATGTTATCACAAAGGACAATGAATAAATAATAAAACACTAAATTAACTTCTGTCATAATTGACATTAAATGTGCCACATTTGCTTTTTTACTTATTTATTTCTAGCTCCAAGCTTGCTGTACTTGTTTGAAGGTCTGCACAATTTGGCCAAAATTCTTGTGATTATGTATCAATTTGGCTAAAACTATCAATACAAATAGAATTATTATTATTGTATAATTTCACTCTGAAAAATGCAGCGTATGTATGTCACGTTGCACACCCACACGAGGGACGAGTAGACGCTGGAGAATATGTTGACAAGACTTTATTTACAGGAACCAA
>NW_015548270.1:303534-303900 GCF_001515605.1 Sinocyclocheilus anshuiensis
TGTGTGTGTGTGTGTGTGAGAGAGTGAGTGAGTGTGTGTGAGAGTGAGCGTGCGTGCGTGTGCGTGTGCGTGCGTGCGTGCGTGCGTGCGTGCGTGAGTGAGTGAGTGAGAGTGAGCGAGCGAGTGCGTGAGTGTGTGCGTGCGTGCGTGCGTGCGAGTGAGTGATAGTGATGGGAAGTTCGGATAATTTTACCGACTCGGACCTTTGAGTCTCGTTCAGCAAAATGAACGAATCTTTTCAGTGTTCAACGCATCACCGTTTCCGTTTAGAAAACGTTTTGCACCGTTTTTGTCGGGGCTGAACACAGCCCAGGTGAACTACTTGACTAATTCCAGTACAGAACCTATATGATGTTGCGCATGCGC
>NW_015548270.1:303990-382394 GCF_001515605.1 Sinocyclocheilus anshuiensis
TGTGAGTGTGTGTGTGTGTTTGTGTGTGCGTGAGTGTGAGTGAGTGAGTGAGTGAGTGAGTGTGTGTGTGAGTGTGTGAGTGTGTGCATGTGTGCGTGCGTGCGTGTGTGTGTGTGTGTATAAAAATATTACACAAACAAGCCAGAATAGAGACCAGCACATCTTCATTTCTTATTTATACTTTTGTTTCATTAAAATTTTTAATTTGAACATTTGTGTTTAATTATTAAAAAATGGTAAAAATGTAATAATTTTTAATGTAATATAGTTGGATACAATGCAACATTTACTTTAAAAATCTAGTTTGATTTCAAAACAGAATATGGAGGGAAAAAAACTGATTTCGTAAGGCTTTTCAATAAACTGTTGTTAAACTGAATACATTTCTTGATTTCAATCAATTAGACGTGCCTTTTGATTACGAAAAGAAAAAAAAAATCCAGAAAAAAAAATCCAGAAAAAAATCTGAATTCAAAACAGATTTTTTTGGTGTTCCAACACAGATTTGACATTGGCCATCAAGTGGTGACCAAACACTGCACGTTTAGTATAAATAAATGATTCGATCGATCAGTATATTTCTATCAGACGCACAGTCTCAGATGTATTGCGGTTATTATGTTACAGTCTGGATGACAGGCGTGATCACATGCTGTCTGCGCGAGCGTTAATTATGAGCTGTTAATGAACTCAGAGTCTAAAATAAGAGATACACGTCATGCACAGTAGGGATGAGCGATGCCAGTTATCTTCTTATTGATCCGATACCAAGTACTTTCAAGACAAGCATCGTCGATATCAATACTCGTATGTGAGTGATTTTATAGTGTACTTTGATAGCCATCATTAATATTAAATACACTGCAATAGACATGACTTCTTTTTTGCATATAACACATATAACAACTTGTATAACAAAAATAAAACACGTGTCTTTAAACATGTGTCTTTGTGTGACAGTGTCACATACTGTAGTCTTCCCCGTATGGACTATATATTTATACCGCTCAAGACATATCTATTAAGATGGTTTTATATCTGTATATTTGAGTTTTACATGTTGTCTTAGCCATTTTAAACCTCTTATTCGTTTTAATGTGTGTATGTCTTTAAATGTGAATGGTCTGCCTGTCACGTGATCAATCACATGACAGGAATAAGGAAGTAGACCACTTTTAACAGCCTAAGTTATTCTAGTTGTATTGTGTTGTTTTACGTTCCGTGTGCATTGTGTAAATACACTATTTATTCAGTCTACTTTTGACGTTTGTCTCATGTTTTTAAAAAACACTTGTTTTACCTCACACATAAAGTCTGACCCCTTTTGATCAGTGTAACACCTTCCGTGATGGCTGAGCGTTACAGGTTTACATAGAAACACAGTTGGTTATGTCTAAAGTCAAAGCAAACAGTTGAGAGAGAATCAGACGCGTGTAGCTCTTAAAGTGACAGCAGTCTAATAGCACTAAACATGCTGCAGCTTGTCAATAAAGGAAGAGTTCACCCAAAAATTACATTTCTGTCATTATTTACTCACTCTCATGTTATCTCAAACCTGTATTAATTTCCATCTTGTGCTGAACACAAAAGAACATGTTTTGAAGAATGTGGGGAACCAAACAGTAGTAGTTTGATAGTAGGAAAAAATCAAATCAAATACTATGGAAGTCACTGCGGACCAGCAACTGTTTGGTTGCCACATTCTTCAGAATAACTTTTGTGTTCAACAGAAGAAAGAAACTCATTCAGGTTTAAAACAGCTTGAGAGTGAGTCAATGGTGACAGAATGTTCATTCTTTGTTAACGTTTGTTAACGTTCTTTAATGTTAATAAAACAAAACACAAAGAGAAAAACCACTCACTGCTCTCGACTGAAGAACTTTAATACAGTTGCTTTAATAAGAATCAGTGTATAATTTATACAGTGAAGTGTATCTAGTGTTTTATTTTTATATTTGATCATTTAATTTCTTGAATGCTGCTGCTGAATACACCTACTGTATCTGAAAAATAAAGCACCACTGCCAGGTATTACTTGACCCTTGAATTATGTAATTTATTTATTAAACAAGTTTTAAATGATATAAATAATATATAAATGATTTCATTACCGATCCCAGGTAACAGAAATAGATAGAGGCTAATGAAAAATATATGAAATATTTTAATTAAACTAAAATGTCCAGTTTAAATCTTTATACTCACATGCAGTGTAATAATCTGCTCCCCGTGAAATCTTCATCTGTATTGAATAAAGTATATAATAATTAAACGTGACTTTTTGTATTTGAATAACCTAATCACCACTCGGTACCTGGATTATTCTAAACATTCTAAAATCACTTGAAAAAAACAGATAGGATTGATACTTTTATTTGAGAATGGATTCTTTTGATACAATGTATCGGCCATCGCTAATGCACAGGTCTCAACACGTGGTAGGATGGAATGTGAACATATCTGGACCTTACTTCAAGCCAAAAACACAATGTTTTGAGACCCTGGAGCCAGTTTCTGGGTTTTGGATGAGTTCTCTGTATTCTCCAGAGCTTGTCTTGTGTAGCGTGTCCTCGTTAGTCCTCGTCAGGTGCGTGGCTCAGATCACTGAATCACTCCACAGACCTGCAGCACTTCTGGAGTTTATGCTGTTTCTACGGGACTTCGATCTGTCCTCATTTACGTCTTCATTGTTCATTTCTTCATTCTATTTTAATAATTACATTTTCCAAACAGCTCGTCTAATCGATTGAATTCATGAAACTTGAGGCCGTATGAAATCTGTTTTATTTTTACCCAAATTTTTTCTGTTTTAATTTTTCTGGATTCAGTTGCAATAATTTAATGCAATTTTTATAATCAAAAAGCACGTCTCATCAGTTGAATTTATAAAACTTTAATAATTTATTACAGTTTTTTACAATAATAGGGCCCTGAAATGGATTCATGAAACCCATTTTATTTTTTCCCAAATTCCATTTTTTTCCATTTACATTTCTGTGGGTTGCATTTTAATTTTTCTGGATTCTATTTTAATAATTTCAGTAAAATTTTGTTTTATTTTTCCCAAATTAATTAAAATTTTCTGGATTTCATTTGAATTTTTTCTGGATTCTGTTTTAATAATTTAATTAAATTTCAATATTTAAAAAGCATTTCATAATTTATTAACATTTTTACAAAAATATGGGCCCTATGAAATCTGTTTTATTATTATTTTTTTGCATTTTAAGTTTTTGGATTCCATTTTAATTTTTTCTGGATTCTGTTTTAATAATTTTATAAATATTTTAATAATTAAAAACATGTCTAATCAATTAAATTAATAAAACTTCAACAATTTAATACTTTATTATTTAATTTTATATATATCCAGTATATATATATATATATATAACAATAATAGGGCCCCAAAAAATCCCTAAAATTCTGTGCTTTAATTTTTCTGGATTTATGATTTAATAAAAAAATGTATTATCAAAAACAGTGGTAATCAAATGATGGCATAATACATGAACAATTGAAATGTAATGCAAACTGGTGCACAACAGAGGTTTACTGTTCAAATTAAAGCATGGAAGAACAATTGTGTTTTAGTCATTTTGTAGTTATTATTATTATTATTACTAAGAGAAGCAGATTGTACTGTAGCTACAATAGTGATACATTTCTGTCATAATTTATTTCAGTTGGACTTTCATTCTTTTATTTCGGCAGGTTTGAGCTATTCATCAGACACCTGCCTGACTGGATTATGCACATGTCTTGCTGAGATCATCGGGCTCTGTCTGTGTGTGTAAACAGTGTTTGTGTCTCTCACAGAAAGAGAAGAAGAGCAGCGGTCTCCTCAAGCTTCTCTCCGGAGCCGCAGCTAAGAAGAAGTCCCGGTCTCCGCCGTCTGTCTCTCCGACCCACGAGTCCTGCTCGGTTCAGGGGGCCATGGCCCCGGAGCTGCGGTTGGCCGGGGGTCACGGACGTTTTATTTTTATATTTGATCATTTAATTTCTTGAATGCTGCTGCTGAATACACCTACTGTATCTGAAAAATAAAGCACCTCTGCCAGGTATTACTTGACCCTTGAATTATGTAATTTATTTATTAAACAAGTTTTAAATGATATAAATAATATATAAATGATTTCATTACCGATCCCAGGTAACAGAAATAGATAGAGGCTAATGAAAAATATATGAAATATTTTAATTAAACTAAAATGTCCAGTTTAAATCTTTATACTCACATGCAGTGTAATAATCTGCTCCCCGTGAAATCTTCATCTGTATTGAATAAAGTATATAATAATTAAACGTGACTTTTTGTATTTGAATAACCTAATCACCACTCGGTACCTGGATTATTCTAAACATTCTAAAATCACTTGAAAAAAACAGATAGGATTGATACTTTTATTTGAGAATGGATTCTTTTGATACAATGTATCGGCCATCGCTAATGCACAGGTCTCAACACGTGGTAGGATGGAATGTGAACATATCTGGACCTTACTTCAAGCCAAAAACACAATGTTTTGAGACCCTGGAGCCAGTTTCTGGGTTTTGGATGAGTTCTCTGTATTCTCCAGAGCTTGTCTTGTGTAGCGTGTCCTCGTTAGTCCTCGTCAGGTGCGTGGCTCAGATCACTGAATCACTCCACAGACCTGCAGCACTTCTGGAGTTTATGCTGTTTCTACGGGACTTCGATCTGTCCTCATTTACGTCTTCATTGTTCATTTCTTCATTCTATTTTAATAATTACATTTTCCAAACAGCTCGTCTAATCGATTGAATTCATGAAACTTGAGGCCGTATGAAATCTGTTTTATTTTTACCCAAATTTTTTCTGTTTTAATTTTTCTGGATTCAGTTGCAATAATTTAATGCAATTTTTATAATCAAAAAGCACGTCTCATCAGTTGAATTTATAAAACTTTAATAATTTATTACAGTTTTTTACAATAATAGGGCCCTGAAATGGATTCATGAAACCCATTTTATTTTTTCCCAAATTCCATTTTTTTCCATTTACATTTCTGTGGGTTGCATTTTAATTTTTCTGGATTCTATTTTAATAATTTCAGTAAAATTTTGTTTTATTTTCCCCAAATTAATTAAAATTTTCTGGATTTCATTTTAATTTTTTCTGGATTCTGTTTTAATAATTTTATAAATATTTTAATAATTAAAAACATGTCTAATCAATTAAATTAATAAAACTTCAACAATTTAATACTTTATTATTTAATTTTATATATATCCAGTATATATATATATATATATAACAATAATAGGGCCCCAAAAAATCCCTAAAATTCTGTGCTTTAATTTTTCTGGATTTATGATTTAATAAAAAAATGTATTATCAAAAACAGTGGTAATCAAATGATGGCATAATACATGAACAATTGAAATGTAATGCAAACTGGTGCACAACAGAGGTTTACTGTTCAAATTAAAGCATGGAAGAACAATTGTGTTTTAGTCATTTTTTAGTTATTATTATTATTATTACTAAGAGAAGCAGATTGTACTGTAGCTACAATAGTGATACATTTCTGTCATAATTTATTTCAGTTGGACTTTCATTCTTTTATTTCGGCAGGTTTGAGCTATTCATCAGACACCTGCCTGACTGGATTATGCACATGTCTTGCTGAGATCATCGGGCTCTGTCTGTGTGTGTAAACAGTGTTTGTGTCTCTCACAGAAAGAGAAGAAGAGCAGCGGTCTCCTCAAGCTTCTCTCCGGAGCCGCAGCTAAGAAGAAGTCCCGGTCTCCGCCGTCTGTCTCTCCGACCCACGAGTCCTGCTCGGTTCAGGGGGCCATGGCCCCGGAGCTGCGGTTGGCCGGGGGTCACGGACGAGCCGGCTCCTGCCCCATCGAGAGCGAGATGCAGGGAGCCATGAGCATGGAGCCGCTGCAGAGGAAGAGCGGCTCGCTGGACCTGAGCTTCTCTGTGTCTCCGCCGGCACGACAGCCCTGCTCCTCCTCACCGCTGGCCATCCGGCCCGAGCCCAAGCCTTTATCCCGAGAGAGGTGAGTCTAAATTACAATTACAACTGAAATATTCAGCGAATTTAAGATCACAATGCACATTTGAATGCATGAAGTTAAGATGTGTAGCAAGCCCTGGAAAAAATGACAAATTTTTTACATTTTTGCAATTTTGTGCATTTTAGTTTAAAAATAAGTGCACTTGAAGCAGCAGGTTTGTTTTTGAACAATACTTTGCAATATGGTGCTGTTGTTCTGGCGCCCTCTTGTGGACTGATATGGTGTGTTTACTAGTATTGAAATTGTTAACATGTTATCATTCAAATTTTGAAGATATTTCATATTTATACACTACCAGTCAAAGGTTTGGAGTAATTTGAGGGTTTTTTTTAATGAAAGAAGTCTATTTTATTTGATTAAAAAATACTGTAAAATTGTGAAATATTATTACAATGTAAAACAGCTGTTTTCTATGTGAATATCTGTTAAACTGTAATTTATTTCTGTGATGCGCAGCTGTATTTTCAGCATCATTTCTCCAGTCTTCAGTGTCACATGAGGAAACTGTGATGCATTTTATTTTTCAGGATTCACAGATGAACAGAAAGTTCAAAAGAACAGCATTTATTTGAAATAGAAATCTTTTGGAACATTGTAAATGTCTTTACTGTCACTTTTGATCAATTTAATGTGTCCTTGATGAATAAAAGCATACATTTTTTATTTTTTAATCTTACATTTCCCCAAATTAGTGTATTACTCTTTCCACAAAAATGTTTCTTGAGCAGCAAATCAGCATATTAGACTGATTTCTGAAGATCATGTGACACTGAAGACTGGAGTAATGATGCTGGATCACAGGAATAAATTACAGTTTAACATACATTCACTTATTTTAAACTGTAATGATATTTAAAAATGTATACAGTATTTTTGATCAAACAAATGCAGACCTGGTGAGCATAAGAAAAGTTTTTCAAAAAATCTGAATTATTCCAAATGTTTATTATTAAAATATATTCATTGAAAAATAAAAATTAGTTTTTCATGCAATAAATATTGTTTACATTTTCACTCAGTTTTTAGCAACTGGAATGAACATTTTCTCAACATTTACTCATGTCATTTCAAACCCTTGTGCTAATTTACTGTAATTTATTTATTTTCATTTTTACTTTATTTTTAGATTATTATGGTTTTGGTTTGGAAGGTTTGTCGTGTGTGAATGTTTCACCTGTTATCATCTGTTGAGCGTCTGCTGTTCACGTCTGTGTGTGTCAGGTACCGCGTGCTCGTCCCGTATCCGCCGCAGAGCGAAGCCGAGATCGAGCTGAAGGAGGGCGACATCGTCTTCGTGCACAAGAAACGTGAAGACGGCTGGTACAAAGGGACGCTTCAGCGCACCGGACGAACGGGCCTCTTCCCCGGCAGCTTCGTGGAGAGCTTCTAGAAGCCAACAAGCTCCTGAGACCTAGAGGATGTCCAGAAGAATCTCCCCGGGTCTCCTGATGAAGACGAGCATCTTTACTGCCCTCACAGATCCGTCAGGAAGGCCTTTCACGGGACAGATGGTGCCTTCATCTGCGTGTGAGTCTGCGGCGCCCTCTGCTGCGTGTGCATGGCGTGACGTGTCCTCCTGACGCTCCCTCAGATTCTGAGAGAAGCTCTGAGAGCTTGAGAAATGATTCCTACAGCTGCTCCTTCGAAGCGGTTCAGTGTTCCTTCGGTACTTTAATCAGAATGATGACGACACAACGAGGATGTGATTTATAGCACATGATAAGATGTGAATGTAGGAGTGATGAATCTCACGAAACCTGTCAAGAGTGTCATATCTCACGCCAAAATCAAGAGAAAAAAATAATTAAAACTAAAATACAAAGAAATAAAGCATAAAGCAATTAAAGCCTGTTTTTTCAGGACCATTAGGATTTTTATTTTTTTTTTTACATCATTTTGGATTATTTTCCCACTAGATTCTCATTATTATAATGCAAAAATAAAATAAAAAAGATAAAATATTAATGAAGCATGTTAGTATTAGTATAGTCGTGGCTTTATGCTCATTCAAATAAAAAATAATGCATTCAGTTTTGATCACAGAAATAAATTACAATTTAAAATATTTTAAAATACGAAAAATATTTGATCCATTTTTAAATTGTAATAAGTCACAGTATTACCATTTTTACAGTATTCTTGATCAAATAAATGCAGCC
Source organism: Sinocyclocheilus anshuiensis (assembly GCF_001515605.1). Taxonomy (NCBI): domain Eukaryota; kingdom Metazoa; phylum Chordata; class Actinopteri; order Cypriniformes; family Cyprinidae; genus Sinocyclocheilus; species Sinocyclocheilus anshuiensis. Next base: position 312,198 of record NW_015548270.1, read on the forward strand.
TTGGACATTAAAAATATTACTTATTCCAAACTTTTGATTGGTAGTATGTTTAATGTTTCTTTCTTTTAATTTTGGACTGAAATATGACCCGGACACGTTTTGCTGAGATTGGCTCACTCTGTGGTTTATAATGAAAGTTTGTTTACAGTGAAAGCACAAACTCGTTTTATTGGTTTTCGGTTCTGTCTTTCCTAGAGCATCATGGGATGTGCATGCTGGTTTACTGACATTATTTGTGTCTTGTTTACCGAGTGTCGCTGTGGAGGTTTGATCTTTGTATCTGCTGGTGCCAAGCTCTAGAGACACTCCAGTTTTATCAACTATTTTCACTTTGATTCCTGAATTTTCCATGTGCTCAGTGTGCCAGAAACAGACTTTACACGAGTACACAAACGCGTTCGGCCAGCGTGTTTCAGGCGTGTGGTCCTGTCGAACATATTTAATGTGATCCTCTGTTACTGAGGAGCTTTCCTTCAGATCTCTGAGCCATTAAAGCAGATGTGTTATCATTCAGATATAACACTTTCACTATAACTCACTCAGAACTGGTGCTCTTTTATGATCTGAAAGAGAAAACTGACCATAGAAGACATTTCACACCAGGGTTATTATCGTTAACTAAATCTAAAATATTAAAAACATTTTTGGTAAAGTCGGCATGAAATTGAAGTTGAAATGGTCTTTTCTTCTATTCTCCAATATGAGTGAAATGCCGTCTTGAACAAGAAAAAAAATGTAGGGCGGGGTTTAATTGGGTCTGTCGGGAATTGATTGGATCATTGTAAAATTAAAAAAAAAAAATAATGTGTTCAGATAAATAATTTATAATAAACTCTGCAGTATTCCCCCCCCCCCAAAAAATATATATTATCGGTTATTATCGGTTATCGGTTATCGATTATCGGTGGCTTTAAAGCTGAACTAAAGTCAAATATAAATATTAGAAATGTTAGAACAGCTAATGCTAGTTTGACAGCTAACTGAAATATGTTTTGCAGCTGAAGCACTAAAATTACTGGAAATAAAAACTAAAATTGAAAAAAAAAAAAGTTTTATTTAAAAATAACAAAAATCTAATAAAAATCACAAATGCAAATAACTAAAAGGAAAATGAAAACTTAAAATATGAAAAATAAATGCTGATTCAAAACATTAATAATACAACATAAATAATTAGTAAATAGTAATATCCCTGGTGTAACTGGAATGCGTTTGTTCCTGTACTTGTGTAGAGTTTGTTTCAGGCTGTTGAGCATCATCTGAATGTCTTTCATGAGGACTGATCTCCGTCAGCCGCTGCTCTACATTAGAGGAGTTCTGATGAAACAGCACATGTTTACTTTTATCGAGACGCTCAAAACCGATTCAACAACCAACCAGCATCACAGCGGCGTCTGAAGCACAAACTCACAAGAACACCGAGCAAGACCACACGTTTCACTTCATCAGATTACGCTAAATGATATGATATGAGTTGCTCTTTTGTGTGGTTGCTGTTCAGCCAACAAAACATTAAAATGCCATTTTGAAAAAAAAAATATACAGAAAACAGGAAGTGATGAAGATGTAAATTCATTAGAATGACGTCCTCTTTTACAACTGCTTCAAACTCTCAGAAGCTTTCTCTGCCAACATCATTTTTTAAATCTAGTTTTAAGTGAAATTTTTCATTGGTGCCAAATTAAATACGCTGTCTCTCCTGATGCATGTCTGCCGGCGTGTTCTTGTGTGTAAAATCAGTCCAGAGACGTCCGCTCACAGGACGTGTTCTAGTTCTGTTTGCACTGTTCTTAATTGTTAGTCGATGTGCAAACGCTCTAGACTGACGCCGTTGCATTGCATTCCGCCGTAGGAAACGTTCAAGCGTGCAGCTGTTTTTAACACACGCACGTGTCCTGTGGAAACTATGGAAGCCCATTTCGGCCACTGAATAAAAAATAAAAAAAGCTAATTGCGACTTTTTATCTTGCGATTCTGACTTTTTTCTCACAATTCGGACATTTTTCTCGCAATTGTGAATTTATATCTCACAATTCAGATTTTCCCACAGTTCTCACTTTTTTCTCACAATTCTGACTTTTTTCTCACAATTCGGACATTTTTCTTGCAACTGTAAGTTTATATCTCACAATTCTGACTATTTTTCTCGCAATTGCGAATTTATATTTCACAATTCAGATTTTCACACAATTCTGACTTTTTTCTCACAATTCTGACATTTTTCTCGCAATTGCGGATTTACATATTGCAGTTCTGATTTTCGCACAATTCTGACATTTTTCTCGTAATTGCAAGTTTACATCTCACAATTCTGACTTTTTTTTTCGCAATTGCGAGTTTATTTCTCACAATTCTGACATTTTTCTCGCAATTGCGGATTTACATATTGCAATTCTGATTTTCGCACAATTCTGACATTTTTCTCGTAATTGCAAGTTTACATCTCATAATTCTGACTTTTTTTTCGCAATTGCGAGTTTATATCTCACAATTCAAACAATTTTTCTTGCACTTTCATTTACATCTCGCAATTCTGACTTTTTTCTCGCAGTTGCGAGTTTATATCTCACAATTCAAACTATTTTTCTCGCAATTGCGTTTACATCTCAGTTCAAACTATTTTTCTCGCAATTGAGTTTACATCTCAATTTAAACTATTTTTCTCGCAATTGCGTTTACATCACAATTCAAACTATTTTTCCCGCAATTACGTTTACATCTCAATACAAACTATTTTTCCCGTAATTACGTTTACATCTCAATTCAAACTAATTTTCCCGCAATTACGTTTACATCTCAATTCAAACTAATTTTCTCGCAATTGCGTTTACATCACAATTCAAACTATTTTTCTCGCAATTGCGTTTACATCACAATTCAAACTATTTTTCCCGCAATGACGTTTACATCTCAATACAAACTATTTTTCCCGCAATTCCGTTTACATCTCAATTCAAACTATTTTTCCCGCAATTACGTTTACATCACAATTCAAACTATTTTTCCCGCAATGACGTTTACATCTCAATACAAACTATTTTTCCCGCAATTACGTTTACATCTCAATTCAAACTAATTTTCTCGCAATTGCGTTTACATTTCAATTCAAACTATTTTTCTCGCAATTGCGTTTACATCACAATTCAAACTATTTTTCCCGCAATTACGTTTACATCTTACATTTCTGACTTTTTTCTCGCAATTCTAACATTTTTCTCGCAATTTTGAGTTTACATATTGCAATTCTGACTTTTATCTCGCAATTGCGATATTCCCACAATTTTGACTTTTTTCTCACAATTCTGACTTTTTCATGCAATTGCGAGTTTATATCTCGCAATTCTGACTTTATAACTCACAGTTGTGAGTTTATATCTTGCAATTGTGAGAAAAAAGTCAGAATTATGAAATAAAAAGTCAGTTACCTTTTATATTTTTTATTGAGTGGCAGAAACAGGCTTCCATAGTAAACGGCCCGTTACACTGCAGGCTGAAGCACAAAAGAAGCGTCTGAAGGTGCTGATGATAGTCAGCGAGACACATTTCTGGATCCGTGGAGGTTACGGATGATTGAGTCATGAGCACATGGATTGTTCCCACATGATTCAGCATTGAAGTCAATGTTCTTGGATGCTGGTTCTTCATAAGCACAAGATGATTCATCCACCAGTGACTCCTGGCTTCGTTTTTATTTCTTTGGATGGATTCCTACAGTGTTTTTAATCTCATGGTCTGTATGTCGTGCTCTTTTATCAAATCATTATGGATTTGATCACGGTGCCGTTTTTTTCTCACTTGGAGTTTCGGCACGAGTGCCATTTTGCTCGCCAAAAGACAAGCACACGTTGGTCTCCATGTTGGAGATGAGATGATGGACGTTGATTCCTGCTTCTGAATAGAGGAATAATTCACCCTCAGATGATCATTCTGTCATTATTTACTCGCGTTGTGATGTTATTTTTACAGGCGAACACAAAAAGGAGGATTTCTGCCGTGCAAATCTTGTTTTTGTGCTAAAAATAACATCATAAATAATGGCAGAATGATTCACGTGAACGTGTTTCAGCATGAACTGTTCGTACATTGACTGCATTGAACGAAGAAGCTCTATATGATGACATATTTATATGCTATTGGTGCTAGAGTGGAGATGTTGGGGAATATTTCCTCAAGCACTTGTTCTCTGGAATTTGACATTGTTTTCATTTACACATTGTCTTATACTGATCATGATGATAATGTGGTTTGTTTCTGTTGTTTGTCAAGTACATTTTAGCAATAAATGCCTTTGATTTAAAACCACGATTCATGGAGTTATTCACACACAGCAGATGTACAGTAAAACCTCACATGGCCGTTGTGATTTTAAGTGATTCTCTGTGGGAATCTGCTGTATTTGATGAGAGTTGTGCGCCGTTTGTCTCATGCACATTGAATGAATCCCACAGAACAATTATTTCTCCAGTCACAGCGTAATAAGAATCGATTCCACTCATTGTAACCACTAATTGGATTCATTACTGTTGGACTGATTACTAAATTGGACTAGTGCTGTTTAACACAGAGGTCAGTCTGCAGAGAAGCAGCTGCATTTCATTGAAAACAACGAATCATTCTCATGACGTTTGGTTCCATTAAAGGTTCTCGAGCGTCTGATGTGTAGCCAAACACAGCAGCTTCCAGCAGCACTACTCTACATTTTGCGAATTGCATTGCATTCAAGATACACGTTTTAGCAATTTTATAAATTGGAACTGTATGTGATTGAAAGACTGCGACGCAAAATAATGAAAAGTTGATAAACAGACAACACAGAATTATATTGCATCATGCTCTCTCGCTGCACAACAACAAGAAAGAAGACAAGAAACAAGAAAGACAAAAGCTGAAACAAATCCAGCATCAAGACGTTTTTAACTAAAACACATTGAGTCTATAATCCATAATAACTCTTCCTCCAATGAAAAAGTGCATCTGCTGTTGTCTCTCACATCAAAATCCAGCCACATATTAGTTTAGAGCTGTTTAAACGCTGCTTGATCTGTGCAGATTTCTCTCCTGATTCACACCAGAACACTTCTTCACTGGAGGAAGCGTTATTATGGATTATGAACTCAATGTGTTTTAGTTAAAAACGTCTTAATGCTGGATTTGTTTCAGCTTTTGTCTTCTCCAGATGTTCACTGATGGACTGGAGTGCTGTGGATTATTGTGATGTTTTTATCAGCTCTTTGGACTCTCATTCTGACGGCACCCATTCACTTGCAGTGAGTCAAGTCAAGTCAAGTCACCTTTATTTATATAGCGCTTTTAACAATATAGATTGTGTCAAAGCAACTGAACAGCATTAATTAGGAAAATAGTGTGTCAATAATGCAAAATGACATTGAGAATATCACTATATATTGTTGCAACACCGCCGCCACGACCAGTCTGACGGGGCTCATGCTTATAACAGTAGCTTGTGAGACACTGATGCAATGCTACATTTCTCCAAACCGGATGATCTCGGATGGCCTGAGGATGAGCACATTTTCAGCAAATGTTAATTTCTGAGTGTTTAATGAAGTGGTTCTGCTCATCTCTTGGTGATTTCAGCTCTGCTCTTTAAACTAAGACGTTTGCTCTAACCTCTTTCGTTCTCGGCTGTTTCTATCTCTCTTCCGTCCTGGAAGTGTCACATCTCGTGTCCGAATGGAGTGCGGTCTTGTAATTGGACATTTCAAATCTAACGCAGCAGACTGAAGTAACAAACCAATTTCCCTGCTGAACGCCTGACTGTCTAAATGCAAATGCATGACGATTATTCCATTCACTACAGGCCACACCACACTCGAAATTCCCCTCAGGACACGGGAAGTGACCACAATCCCGGGAAATAATTAAATGATGGTCCACCAGCGATGAAAGGTATCTCATCCACATCAATCTGAGTTTATGTCCTGACCAGCTGCGACAAGCAGTGAGTGAAAATGACATTTTGTTGGTCACTGCTTTGTATTTCAGAAGGCTGACCCGTCCACACTGAAAAATCATTTGAGCAAAGTATATTCGACATCAAATACGGACAAGGAGAGCTGAGAAATTATGGATTTGGACAAAACCATCACAATGATGTTTTCTGGAAAATACAAGGTGTGTGTTTTTAGGCTAGCACTTTTTATGAAGCCCGTATTTATAACACATTATAAGCAGAGTATTCTTAAGGCATTATAGTGAATGCATAAAAAAAACCTTATAATATGTTTTCATAAGTTTTAACGCATTATAATATTTACTTATTTGTGGTTATAGCTTTTAAGATTATGAAGATTTATAATACACAATGAACACAATGCATGGATTATATTTCCCATAGTTATAATAATGTATTATATAAGTCTCATATCTTGCCATTGTTAACTTGCTACTCTTATAAATAACAACAATAATAAAAAAATATTTTTTTTCTGAAACAGCCGTAAGATCAGATATCTGACACATTTGCTTTTAACTATATTTATTATAATATCAGTGAGATACTGTACAGATCTTAAATAAATAATGTCGAGATATGAGATTTATAATTTATAATACTCATAAAAGTCATAACCACAAATAAGTAAGTTTAATAATGTATTATAATTGTTGTTATGATTATTTATGAGATGAAACAACATATTATAAGTGTTTTATAATGCATTCATTATAATGCCTTAAGAATACCGTTATAATGTGTTAAAATACGGGCTTCATAGAAAGTGTTAACACTTTTAGTTTTAAGATCTATTCAGAATAAATTGAAATAAACTAAGACTGAATCTAAATTCACTCCTGTTCAATGGGTATATATATATATATAGATGGTACAGCAAAAATATGCAGAAAAATATACATGAATAATGTACATTAACCCTTGTGCATGTCCTTAGGAACATTTTTGTCTTTATTTATTTATTTAATTTAGGCTGTCTTAATGCAAAACTGTATTTTTATTGGAATTTTAAGATATGGGAACCTTTTTGTCACTTTTAAGAGCTCAACTCTGTTTCTATTAACTGATTTTTAGTTAGTTGTATTTTATTTGCTTTTAGCGGTTTTACTCCTAAATGTAGTGTAGAAACTTTCATTTTCTGTGAAGCTGCTTTGCAACGATTTGTATCGTGAAAGTGCTATACAAATAAACATGAATTGAATTGAATTAACACTGCTTTTAGAAGAGACTAGTAGAGAGCCACTAGTTTGGGTTATTTTGACCACAGTTCGTGCATTAATCCAGCAGATTGAGATGATTTAGCTTTAGGTTTCGTAGTTTCACTGAATGAACTTCAACTTATACAGTCGTGCGTAAGAGAACAACAGCTTCAAACACGAACTTATAAACAGCTGAACTGATTAAGACGACGTTTTCATAACTTACTCATCTCGATGGTAAACTCGACAGCTTCGTCCAGACTTCTTGAAGTACCGTCGCTGGAAATTTACCTCAGATCTGTCCAGTCAGATTTCGCTCTCTTTTCAGGACCGTAACCGTCAGATGACGTCATCAAGTGTTTGAATCACAGTCTTGTCGCAATCGTTTATGGAAGCCCATTTCCGCCACTGAATAAAAAATTAAAAAAGGTTATTGCGACTTTTTTTTGGCAATTCTGACTTTTTTTCTCACAATTCTGACTTTTTTTTCTTGAAACTGATCTTTTCTCGCAACTTTTTTTCTCGCAATTATGACTTTTTTCTCGCAAATTATTTTTTCGCAACTGACTTTTTTTCTTGCAATTCTGACTTTTTTTTCTCGGAACTCTGACTTTTTTTCTCGCAACTTTTTTCTTGCAATTCTGTTTTTTTTCCTCGCAACTGACTTTTTTTCTTGCAATTCTGACTTTTTTTTCTCGGAACTCTGACTTTTTTTCTCGCAACTTTTTTCTTGCAATTCTGTTTTTTTTCCTCGCAACTGACTTTTTTTCTTGCAATTCTGACTTTTTTTTCTCGCAACTCTGACTTTTTTCTCGCAACTTTTTTTCTTGCAATTCTGACTTTTTTTCTCGCAACTCTTTTTTTTCTCGCAATTCTGACTTTTTTTTCTCGGAACGCGAGTTTATATCTCACAATTCTGAGAAATAACTTTTTTAATTTTTTTTTTACAGAAATATTCTGGTTTCAATTACAGGTTTGTCAGGCTGTCACTTGCAATTCTGTTTTTTTCCCTCGCAACTGACTTTTTTTCTTGCAATTCTGACTTTTTTTCTCGCAACTCTTTTTTTTCTCGCAATTCTGACTTTTTTTCTCACAATTGCGAGTTTATATCTCACAATTCTGAGAAATAACTTTTTTAATTTTTTTTTTACAGAAATATTCTGGTTTCAATTACAGGTTTGTCAGGCTGTCAGTTACTAGAATTTATTAATTTTTTATTTTTTTCTATTCTCAGCAAGACATTTTCAGTATTTATGCTGTTATTATGACAAAGCTGCTTGTTTTCAAAATGTTTTAATGATACACTAAATTAAACCGTGATTCTTTTTGCGTTTCCAGAAGTTTCAAGATTTCTATGTTCTTCAATAAAAGCAAAAGCTATTGAGAAGGAAAAAAAGTTATGATTCCAGTTTAAATATTTTATTTTTAGCGCTGCAATATAGTTATTTTAATTTTAAATAAATATATTGTCATTCATTTGTCAAATAATTCCATTAAGTAATTGAAACAATATTGTGTTATATTCAATAAAACATGTCCTTTATTATATATGATATAACATACGCCAGAACATTTGTTTCAGTCACAGAGAACACAAGAAATACTATTTGCAGAAAAATACAAGTTTATTTGGTTAAAACATAACACAAAATAACACTGTTTAAATACAAGTAACATGAGTATAAAATGTGGAAAATAAATGCAAAATGGTCAACATTTGTGGTAAATTACAATAATATCTTTCCGATTAATGTTTTTCGCCCATAAACCATAACCATAAAAACACAAGTCTCCAGTAGATTAACATGTATATTCTGTGATAAACCATTGCATTGTGCTCATTTCCGTTTGTAGGCACCGAAGTGAAGTGTTCTTCAGAGGTAAGACTGAGCTGATGCAGTACCGTCAGAACTCAGTCCATGTCCATTAATAACTGCTGCGCATAAACATAACAGTTCTGCTGGTGTTCAGACGCTGCCTCGCCTTCACATGAATCCAGAGCTAAAGAACGACCGACATCCGGTTTGAGAACGGACATGCATTTACAAATAACGTGTGATTTTTGTCCATTTAGATATTAAGTAGGATTCATTCAAATGTAGAGCTGATTGATTACTTCTTATCTTGTTCAGCTGACACTGATCCTTATTTGTTGTATTTTTATCAAGATAAACATGATTAATCACAAACAGATATTAATCACAACTGAGTTTTATTATTATTATTTAGTGTCATTTTATTGTTTATATTTAATTCAGCAGTTTATTTTCACATCTAAATATGTAATATTTATGAATTTACTAATTTATTTCAGTTTTCCATTATGAATGTCAAGTAGGATTCATCAGAATCTGAAACTTGTTCAGTCGATATCGATCCTATTTTTTAACATTTCTTTTATCAAGAAATTGTAGGTTGTACGTAGGTTGGTTAAAATAAAAAGGACAGCAGGCTTACACAAAAATTATCCATATTAAATTATGAGGCTTATGAGGAAAGAGCAAACAAATCTTCATGCCAAATTTATATTAATCACAACTGAGGAAATTAATTATTATTTTAAATTAGTTTATTTACTATTATTATTTATGACTTTAATGTTTATATTTTACTCACCAGTTTATCCAATAATTATTTTTTTTTATAATAAATTACATTCCCTTAATTTTTCATGTTTTTGGAAGTTGGTAATATAAGTTTTGTTTACATTTTACCATTTAAATATCAAATTCATCAAAATCTAGAACTGATAAATGTTTGGCCAATACAAATCCTATTTTTGTTTTATTTTATTATTTTATCAAGAGCTCTGATAAACATGACAGAAATACAAGACAAAAAAAATCATATGTTGATTGTTTAAGTAAATAAAAATAAAACTTGTAAACAAAAAAGACAAAAAAAAATATATAGGCCTATATTTTAAAAAAGCAGGCTTACACAAAAATTATCCATATTAGGATCCATATTAATTATGAGGAAATGACAAACTGATATTAATCACAACCGAGGGGTTTAATTATTATTATTTAATTTATTTATTAAATGTGTGATATTTTATTTTCACTTTATTAGACACTGGTACTATAAGTTCCTGTGCTGCAGGGTTGCCATGTGTTTCTTCAGAAGTGCTCCTCACATGTTCTGTAAGCGCTTCACTCACTTCTTGCGCTCTTTGTCCTTTTTGTTGTTGGAGCTGGTGTTGAAGGCCTGCGCCTGCAGGAGCTCGCTGGCAGCTCTGCGCTTGCTGAAGACGCTCATCTCCTTCTCCAGACTCCGGCGCTTCTCCTCCAGCTTGCTCTTCTCCTCCGCATGCAGTCGCTTCAGCTGCTCGAACTTGCCCTGCAGCTGGAGCACACACACACTGCTGGTTAGTAGCTCAACCACTCGTCAACTAGTTATCTGACATTATGCACTGGTGAGCAGAGCTGACTGTAGAATGCCACAGAATTTGGCAAACTGTGGATGAATAAATCAAAAGGCTACATTTGTATCAAATCACAATATAATGACATCACAGCAACCCGTTAAAATAAAAGTTTGGTGTGACTTGAAGAAATTGTGACAGAAATAAATTGCTATTTTAACAGCAAGACTAGAATGTACTAATGTAATACTTTTTTTTAATTTTTATTATTATTAAATTTTTTTATTTTATAATTAAACCTTTCAATTAAACTTAAACATTAAAAGCTTTATTTCTTAAGGAATAATCACTTTTTTTCTTACATATTTTAATTTTAACAGTAAACGGTAAAAGAAAAAAAAAAAGGGTAGTTTAATTTTGATTTGATTAAAAGGTGAATTAATGATTTATGCCCTCATTTGATTACCAGAAAAATTAAAATACGCAAATACAGAATTTCTGAAAAATAAAATATTAATAATATTATTTTTTTTAATTGTTTTTATGAATTTGATTAATTAGACATGCTTTTTGATTATTAAAATTTCATTAAAATTCAATAAAAAAATTTAATTTAATTAAAAATGGAATCCACAAAAATGTAAATGGAAAAAAATGAATTTGGTAAAAAAAATAAAATGGAATTTGAGAAAAAATAAAACAGATTTCATAGGGCCCTAAGAATGTCTTTTATGTTACTTTTAATAAACTGTTGTGAAATTGTATAGGTTTCATGATTTTAATTAATTAGACATACTTTTGGATTACTAAAATTTAATTTAAATTTCCAGAGAAATGAAAAAAATAAATAAAAAAGTAATCCAGAAAAATGCAAAAGTAAAAAAAAAAAAAACCCACAGATAATGAACGGATGGCACATGCTCCTGTGAATGCAGGCGTCGTACCTCTCTCTCGCCGTCTTTCAGCTCGGACTCTTTCTCTTCGACTCTCTGCACAAACGTCTGTCGCATCTCCTCCTCTCGTCTCTGCAGCTCGCCCACAAACTCCTGCCGCTTCGCCTCGTACGTCTGCTGAAGACTGACGAAAAACAGCGGCTTAAACTCAACACTAATAACAGAGCATCAGAGCATCACTGATCTGAATTCAGGGAATCATCTGGTCAAACTGTCTGATAAAGCCGTGGGGAAATCAGGCAAGAGAAACAGAATCAGCAGGTCTAATACCCTCCTGATCGATCAGTGTTAATGAAACATTAAACTGAGTCGACGTCCGTCAGTCTTGTTAGACTTTTTAAATTTAATTTAAGACTTCAAGACCTTTTTTAAGACCTGCACAAATAAAACTAGATAAAGTTCGTCAAGACAAACTTTGAAGTTGGCTTGAGAAAGACAGACCAGAACGTTTGAAAAAGTTTTAAAAGTTTGATGATAGATAGATACTCACGAGTGGTTGCTAGGGTGCTGCTATGCAGTTGCTAGGGTACTCGGAGTGGTTGCTAGGGTGTTGCTATGCGGTTGCTAGGGTACACGGAGTGGTTGCTAGGGTGTTGCTATGCGGTTGCTAGGGTACTCCGGGTGGTTGCTATGCGGTTGCTATGGTACTTGGGGTGGTTGCTAGGGCGGTTGCTAGGGTGTTGCTATGTGGTTGCTAAGGTATTCTGGATAGTTGCTAGGTTGTTGCTATGTGGTTGCTAGGGTACCCAGGGTGGTCGCTAAGGTGTTGGTACGCGGTTGCTAGGGTACTTGGGGTAATTGCTAGGGTACCTGGGGTGGGTGCTAACGTGTTGCTATGTGGTTGCTTAGGTACCCGAAATGGAGACCAGAACGTTTGAAAAAGTTTTAAAAGTTTGATGATAGATAGATAGATACTCAGAGTGGTTGCTAGGGTGCTGCTATGCAGTTGCTAGGGTACTCGGAGTGGTTGCTAGGGTGTTGCTATACGGTTGCTAGGGTACACGGAGTGGTTGCTAGGGTGTTGCTATGCGGTTGCTAGGGTACTCCGGGTGGTTGCTATGCGGTTGCTATGGTACTTGGGGTGGTTGCTAGGGCGGTTGCTAGGGTGTTGCTATGTGGTTGCTAAGGTATTCTGGATAGTTGCTAGGTTGTTGCTATGTGGTTGCTAGGGTACCCAGGGTGGTCGCTAAGGTGTTGGTACGCGGTTGCTAGGGTACTTGGGGTAATTGCTAGGGTACCTGGGGTGGGTGCTAACGTGTTGCTATGTGGTTGCTTAGGTACCCGAAATGGTTGCTAGGGTGTTGCTATGCGATTGCTAGGGTACTCGGGCGGTTGCTAGGGTACACAGGGTGGTTGCTAAGGTACTCAGGATGGTTGCTAGGGTGTTGCTATGCAGTTGCTATGGTTCTCGGGGTGGTTGCTAAGGTGTTGCTATGCTAAGGTGTTGCTATGCGTTTGCCAGGGTACTCGGGGTGGTGGATAGGGTACCCCGGGTGGTTGCTAAGGTGTTGCTACGTGGTTGCTATTGTACTTGTGGTGGTTGCTAGGGTATTGCTATGTGGTTGCTAGGTTGTTCTGGGAGGTTGCTATGTAATAGAGTGATTAGAAATAATAGATAGATAGATAGATAGATAGATAGATATATAGATAGATAGATAGATAGATAGAAATAGTCAGATAGATAGATAGATAACGCTGGACTTTTAATTATAAACAAAGCCTGAAATACACCGGGACTCTTATTTTGAAATATCTATGCTTTACTTCTTCCTCAATTACTTTTTCATTTATTTTACAAAAACATTGTATTTTTATTTTACAATTACTTTTTAATTTATAATTACTTTTTAATTAATTTTACAAAAAAAAATTTTTTTACAATATATTTTTTATTTATTTAACATATACACACAATATACAAATTAAATAAATAAAGATAAAAATGTAATTATTTAAAATAAAATAAAATGAAATAAAATAAAATGGCTTGAATATCTCTGTTCACAAACACTAAAATATGGAAGTAACTTCTCCTGTATCTTCCGATCACACTCTTCCTCAGTATTTCTGTCTTGTTTTCCAGTGCAACTGTCTAAAGATTCATAAATCAGGACACATTTACTGGAGAAACAAAATTAGATCAAATATGAAGTCTTGTTTTCTGAGAAACTGATCAAAATGAAGTGAGTTTATGATTAAAACAAGAACAAATCTGATTTTGATCAGTTTCTCAGAAAACAAGACTTCATTCGCACATTTTGCGTCTCCAGTAAATGCATCTTGATTTAAGGATGTTTTAGATTGAAAACAAGACAGAAATACCGAGGAAGATGTTCGTGTTTGCAGTGCAAAGCTCGCCAATTTAGCAGCATAAAATCTTTAGGCGTTTAGTATAAAGTAAACTGGACATGCACAAGCAAAACTAATTTTCTTCATGTTTTCTGAGCTCACAGTTTCCGTTTATCTAGTAGTGCATCTATCTAAACACATATAGCTTCATATGTTTTCAGTGTGTGCCGGCGACGTCATGGCAAAACTAATTATTTCTTGATTTCACACACACAAGCTTTTCTAGTATTGTTGTGTACTCTAAAGGAGCAGCGGTTGGTGGCTTGACGTGTCACTCATGAGGTCACTTCCTGTCCTGTCCTGTCACTTCCTGTCAGGCTCACCCTGCACGACGCCCCAGGGATACTGCCTCGCCTTCAGCATCTTGTTCCCGATGTTCACCTCCTCTGTGCTGCCGACGACGGCGAACGGAAGATGACCCTGGAAGAGCCCACGAAACACTCTCTAACTATTATTACAGTTCATTATTGATGAAGCTACTTGTCAATAGTTTGATTGTGAAACATGATTATTCCCAGCTGGTGAATGAATCTCAGGTTTGGGAATACATTTGGAGAAATCAGGCGTGTAAAGCTTAATGAGTAAAGCCCATAGAATGGCTAGCATATGCTTTATTTCCTGTCGTCGTTTTGTTTTTCTATGCGCTTTTTTTTGCATAGTACAGTAACACCTATATTCTGTAATAAACTGTAATTGTTTTTTTTTTGCCGAATAATTTAATCCGTTTTCCTGATTCCTTAAACAGCGTTATTATAGTTAATTAAAACTAAAAATAAACCATAAAAATTTTTTTTTTACATGAAATAAAATAAACATTAACTTAGATAAATTTAATTTTTTAATTATTGCAGTTAGTTAACACTTCTCATTTTCATTTAGTTTAACTTTATGTGCTAGAATAACTAAAAGTAAAACTGAAATTTAATGCATTAAAAAAAAAAGAATAATAAAATATGAAAATTGTTTATTTCTGCTAGTTTCCAAAGCAACACGTCTCATTTTAATTTAGTTTAACTTGATGCGCTAAAACTGAAATAAAAATTGTATAGACAAATATTTTTAAAAAACTATTTAAACTGACAAAAACATAACAAAATTCCTAAAACTTTGAAATTAAAATGAAATAATAATTAATATATATGAATAATTGTTATTGATATATTTATGCAATTATAAATTAATATGGAAAATATAAAATTTGTATAAAAAAAAAATATATATATTATTTTATATCATCATATATTTTTGTATTTATTAAAAAACTATAATAGTATCTCAATAATAATCAAATGTATTGTTTTCTTCTTCCCAGTCTAACACACTCCTTATATGTGACCCTGGAGCACAAAACCAGTCATAAGTGTCAGTTTCTCGTAATTTATATTTATGCATCATCTGAAAGCTGAATAAATAATCTTTCCATTGATGTATGGTTTGTTAGGATAGGACAATAATTGAAAATCTGGAATCTTTTTTGAAAGCAAAAAAATCTAAATATTGAGAAAATCATCTTTAAAGTTGTTCAAATTAAGTTCTTAGCAATGCATATTACTAATCAAAAATTAAGTTTTGATATATTTACGGTAGGAAATTTACAAAATATCTTCATGGAACATGATCTTTACTTAATATCCTAATGATTTTTGGCATAAAAGAAAAATCTATAATTTTGACCCATACAATGTATTGTTGGCTATTGCTGCAAATATACCCCAGCGACTTAAGCCTCCAGGGTCCCATATTTTGATGGTTTAACAGAGCATTCAGGGCGGTTAAAAGCGAATACTGCACACATAACCCCTTCTTCCAGTTGCTTCTGTGCTTTCTCTCAGGACTCACGTTCATGGCGGTGTTGATGTTGGCCACGGTCTCGTCGTCGATGGGAAACTGGTAGATCTGCACGCCGTTGCTCACCAGCTCGCTCATGATCTTGATCTTGAACTTGTGCAGCTCGCTCTTGGAGATGGTGTCGGCTTTAGCGATGACGGGGATGATGTTGACCTGCCACGTACCGATATAGAGAAACCACAGGCTTGTGTTTAGCCACCGGCCACGTCTAAAACATATGAACACATTACGGCAGAGAGGAAGAGCTCGGGAATAATCGCAGTCTGACCTTGCTGTCCAGTTTCTTCATAGTGACCAGGTCTAGGGATTTGAGCGAGTGTCCGGACGGAGCGATGAAGTTCAGACATGCATGGATCCTGGAGTCGTGGTAGTTATGGAGCGAGCGCTTGATCTTCAGCTCCTCCTGTAAGTACGACTCGAACTGCGTGTCGATGTAATCCACTATGTGCTGGTAACTATAACACAGAGAGAGAGAACGTCGGGATATACGCAGAAAAGACAAGGTTTCGGATATAATTCTTCATTAAAGGAACAGTTCAGACGAAAATTAACATTTCTCAGGATCATCCGAGATCAGGATGAGTTTGGAGAAATGTAGCGTTGCATCAGTGTCTCACTGCAAGTGAATGGGTGCCGTCAGAATGAGAGTCCAAACAGCTGATAAAAACATCACAATAATCCACAAGTAATCCACAGCACTCCAGTCCATCAGTTAACATCTGGAGAAGACAAAAGCTGAAACAAATCCAGCATTAAGATGTTTTTAACTAAAATACATTGAGTCTATAATCCATAATAACTCTTCCTGCAGTGAAGAAGTGTTCTGGTGTGAATCAGGAGAGAAATCTGCACAGATCAAGCAGCGTTTAAACAGCTCTAAACTAATATGTGGCTGGATTTTGATGTGAGAGACAACACCAGAACACTTCTTCACTGCAGGAAGAGTTATTATGGATTATAGACTCAATGTATTTTAGTTAAAAACATCTTAATGATGGATTTGTTTCAGCTTTTGTCTTCACAAGATGTTAACTAATGGACTGGACTGGTGTGGATTACTTATTTTTATTATTATTGTTTTATTATTGTGATGTTTTTATCAGCTGTTTGAACACTTATTCTGACGGCACCCATTCACTGCAGAGCAAGTGATGGAATGCTACCTTTCTCCAAATCTGATGAAGAAGCAAACTCATCCTAATCTTGGATTTTCATTTTTTTAAATGCACAGTTTACATCTTCTGGTTGTATACTGCACATTTAAGGAACCGTATTCAGTATGCATGATAAATTCTGCAGAAAAGGTAGTATGTTGTTAGTATGCTATTCGCTCTCTCATGCTGCAGGACAGGAGTTTGATCAGTTCAGATGTTTATAGTGACACTTAAATATGATGCTGGAAGCAGAATAAACATTGTCGCATGTCAGTTTTGATTGAAACCTTCTAAGACGAGCGTCTGTTTGAAAGCGCACACGCTGAAAGCGCTCCAGCTCAGTTGTTTATATCCAGAGGCCGTGTTATCATTTAGTCTTACGGTATATCAAGAGGAATAACGCTTCCTCCAGTGACAAAAAGTGCATCTGCTGTTGTCTCTCACATCAAAATCCAGCCACATAAGTGTTTAGAGCTGTTTAAACGCTGCTTGATCTGTGCAGATTTCTCTCCTGATTCACACCAGAACACTTTTTCACTGGAGGAAGCGTTATTATGGATTATGGACTCAATGTATTTTAGTTAAAAGCGTCTTAATGCTGGATGTGTTTCAGCTTTTGTCTTCCCCAGATGTTAACTGATGGACTGGAGTGCTGTGGATTACTTGTGGATTATTGTGATGTTTTTATCAGCTCTCGTTCTGACGGCACCCATTCACTTGCAGTGAGACACTGATGCAATAAAGCAATTTACAGTGAATTTATAACAGCTAAGGGGCGTTGTTAGGCTAAAACCTCCCTTAGCTGTTATAAATTCACTGTAAACCACGGCTTCACGGGGGTTATTGCTTTTATAAAATGGTTATTCCATATACGTAGTAAGGTTTCACAAAATAAAACAGAGCAAATAAAGTGTAATGATATTAATAAAAACAGTATTCTTCCACCAAACAATGTAGTTCCTCAGAAACAGTTGTGGTTGCTACAAAGTGGTTTACAGAAGTAAACAAAGGTGTATATTTGTAGAGTAATTTACAACAGCTTCGAACGCGGCTCAGCCAATCAGAATCAAGCACCGGAACTATCCGCTTTATAATGCTACATTTCTCCAAACCTGTAACAGTGATCAATAATCACTGAGTGAAGACGCCTGACCTCTGTTGTTTGTTCATCTGATCGCCGAAGCCGACAGTATTAACCACGGTGAGCTTCAGACGAACATTGCTCTCCTGAAGATCGTACGTCTGCGCTCGCAACCTCACCTTCGGCTCAAAATGGGACGACTCGAAATTCTCAAAATTGGTGTTGAAAAGTGTGTCCATCAGCGTGGATTTACCGATCCCAGTTTCTCCTGGAGGAATAAACACAGTACATATGAACCCTATCCACGAGTCAGTGCGTCTCGAATCTGATCCTCAGGATCTTTTGAGGAGCGTTTGTTTCCAGAAGCTTTACTTTCACTGTTCCTCAGCGGAGGAATGATCTTCACAAGCCTCCAGAACATCTCACATCTTCTGAGGAGCCTTTATTTCTTCAGCTCTCCATCACTACATTATATGTTTTCTTACCGATGCAGAGGATGTTGAAGCAGAATCCCTGACTAGTGGACTTGTTGACTAGTTGATCCGGCAGACTGTCGAACCCGACATGACCTGACAGAGCCAGAGGACGAGCGTTCATGTCCTGGAAGAAACCAGTGAGCGAGAAAACATGACGCTGATATAAAACTGCTTTTCAAATTGTACAATCACATGTAACTATAAATATGTGACCCTGGAGCACAAAACCAGTCTTAAGTGTAAATTTTTGCAATAAATGCTTTAATAAAAATATGTCAAATATTTCTAACCGGTTTGACAACTGACTAGTAAACTTTTAAAAGAAATATTATCCTATAGCTAAGTTATTAATTTACATTGGGGAATGTATTCAGATTAGTGATTTCCGATTTATTCATTAGATGAGATTTAGTAATTTTGTCGTAATTTTTGTGATTTTTTATTTATTTTAAATATCACTATGTAGGTTTAATTTATTTTTATTTTTATTTATTTGATTTCCAGTTAGTAATTTTATTGCTTCAACTTAAATGTTGCCTTGGCAACAAACAGATTTTTTCTAATATTTATATTTTATTTCAATTAACAAAAATGTTTTAATAGTCAAATGTATTAAAATAGTATAAGTGCATTAAAATTGATAAATCAGATGCTTGCATTCAGACTGATAAATGTATTTAGATCGCTCATTCAGATACACATTCATATTCATAAATCAGATCGATGTATAAAATTAATAAATCAGATAAATGCATTCAGATTTGATAATTGAGCTTTGTGAAATGTATTCGGACTGCGCATATACACATATTCAGATTCATAAATCAGATCAATTTAATTCAAATGAATAAATCATATATTTGTATTTAGAGGAATAATTCAGATTGAGAAATGTATCCAGATTGAGAAATTCATATACACGTATTCAGATTCATAAATCAGATCAATGCATTCGATTCGATAAATCAGATAATACAAATAAATGTTTTCAAACTGATAAATCAGATAAATGTATTCAGATTGAGAAATGCATTCATATGCACGTATTCAGATTCATAAATCAGATAAATGCATTCAGTTTTATAAATCAGTTGATACAAATAAACTTATTCAAATGAATAAATGGTATGTTTGTATTCAGATTAATGATTCAGCTTGAGAAATGCGTTCAGACCGCTCATTCGGATTCACGGATTCGGATTCAGAAATCCGATTGTTTACAGAGGAATAGTTCGGGACACTCCCAAGCCAACCCACTCCCTCTGTCCCAAACTTCAGAAAAACCTCGGAACCGGAACATATCGATCACTCACGTACCATCTGTCCAACCACACCAGAAGAAGCCATATGCGCCAGAAAAGTAGCGAATATTTGTGGAAATGTCGGGTCGCTTTCAGATGAAAGTCAAAAGTTGCCGTGACCCGCCTCGTCACACCACTGGGAACAGCGCCTCTACCATTTCAGAGGGTTTCGTTTGAATATTAGTCGATAAAGTATACCGACTTCAGATGTCAGATATATTAGCGAGCACTTTCTTAACATTGTACGTCGATTTAATCCGAATGAAAGCTATAAATCATGCTCGGTTTCATTCATTAAAACCTCTAAAGCTCAATGGAGCTCCAACCCCCCTTTGTCCCGGCAAAGTGGTGCGTTCCAAGCTCGGACTCGCCCTTTGGTGCAACTGGAATCCATTTAGGCTCAACGCGGAGCCGCTTCCCGCGTTAACGCCGGGCGCGTCGGAGCCCAAATGAGCGCGCCTGTACTCCAGTTTCACACTCGTGATTCCGTTCCCCAACAAGAGTTGCTAGGATGCAAAACATCATCTTTATAAGCTCTACCGACCCCTATCTGACACACTCAGTACTCAGTCTCATCTACAGCCTAGTTTTAATAAGACACGATGTGTTCACTTGCGCACAGACTAACGATTAATCGATGTCAACCTGTCAAAATGACGCAGGCGCAGAGGATTAGATGCTGACTTGTGCATTCGCTTATTTATTTTTATTATTATTAATATAAAACATGATAATGGCGACAGAGTGCACGCAAGAATCCGTCCTGGACTTTCTATTGGAAAACGGGGGGCGAGTGAAAAACAAGGACTTGGTCGCGCATTTTAAAGTCTTTCTGAGCAGCGAAAATGCGAAGCGAGCCGTGCTAAAAGAGAGATTTAAGCGCTATGTGGACAATATCGCCTACGTGAAGCAGGAAAACGGGGAGAAAGTGGTGTGTTTGAAGAAGAAGTACAGACACCCGGAGATGAGCAGCGGGCGCGCGCAGGATGATGATGGTGGTGGTGGTGATGAAGACATCAACAGAGGAATCAATGCATTGCATTTCGAAGAGAACACCAACGTGCATGAAGAAATCGGTGATCTGAAAGCTGTGAGAGAAGCTGAGGAGGAGCTGTGTGTGTCTGACATCGCACTGATTGAGAAAGACCGCGAGCTCTCGGGGGAAAACGAAACTGTGCATGGAAATGATATCAAACCTAATGCTCCTGAGCTCTCTAGTGCCCGGTCAACAGGAGAGGCTGGGGTTGGCAGGGCTCCCGTCACGCCACAGGTCATCGTTAATCGACGGAGAACATCCAGGGGCTCTCTGCGGAGTCTGCTGGGCTCTTCTGAGGATGGAGCACATGATGCACTGCCTGAGGATGGCAGCACCCCAAAATGCAGCCGCAAGAACTTCATAGAGCTCATGATGAGCAGTTCTCCACAGGTGGGACGGGTGCAAATACAGTAATGTAATGCATGTAATAAACATAATCCATATCATATATAATGCAAAAGTACATAATGCATATAATATACAATGGAAATACACTTAATGCACATAATAGTGCAAATCTACATTATGCTCATAATGCATATTATAATGAATAATGCATGTAATATATGATGCATATGCACATAATGCATGCAATAATGATTATGCACATAATGCAATATAATCCAAATGCTCATTATGCATATAATATATAATGCAAAATCACATAATGCATATAATGAATAATGGAAATTCATAATGAATGTAATATATGGTGCATATGCACATAATGCATGTCATAATGATTATGCACATAATACAATATAATCCAAATGCACATTTTGCATATAATATATAATGCAAAATCACATAATGCATATAATGAATAATGCTAAATCATAATGCATGTAATATATAATGCATATGCGCATAATGCACTTAATGAATAATGCAAAATCGTAATGAATGTAATATATGATGCATATGCACATAATGCATGTAATAATGATTATGCTTATAATGCATATAATATCAGAATCAGAAAGAGCTTTATTGTCAGGAATTCATCTTTGTGTCAGGAGCTTCCAGTGCAGAAAGTACAGACATAAATTCTGATTCTGATTCTGAACTAATGCAAAATCATATAATGCATGTAATAATAATTATGCTTATAATGCATATAATATATAGTCCAAATGTACATAAATGTGCATATAATATATATTCCAAATGCATATAAATAATGCAAAATCACATAATGCATATATGATGCATATGCACATAATGCATGTAATAATGATTATGCACATGATGCATGTAATATATAATGCAAGTGCACATTATGCATAATGCAAAATCACATAATGCATATAATATATAATGCATGTGCACATAATGTATATAATAAATAATGCAAAATCATATAATGCATGTAACAATGATTATGCTTATAATGCATATGATATAGAATCCAAAATCACATAATGCATATAATATATAATCCATATGCACATAATCCATATAATATAAAATCCAAATGTACATAATGCATATAATACATATTCCAAATGCATATAATAAATAATGCAAAATCACATAATGCATATGCACGTAATGCATATAATATATATTCCAAATGCATATAATAAATAATGCAAAATCACATAATTCATATATGATGCATATGCACATAATGCATGTAATAATGATTATGCACATAATACACATAATATATAATCCAAATGCACATTATGAATATATATATTGCAAAATCACATAATGCATATAACTATAAAATGCATATGCACATAATGCATATAATATATAATCCAAATGTACATAATGCATATAATATGTAATGCATATGCAGGTGAGACGCTCACTGGTGCACCGTAACTCCCAAGGGCACATGTCAGCCAGAAGCAGTGAGTTCAGAACGTCGTCTGTGGATGAGGATTGTGCTTTGGTAACTTTAGACCCGCTGGAGCACGAGTGGATGATGTGCACGGCAGATGGTGAGTGGGACAGTCTGCAGCGGCTGCTCGAGTGTGAACCCACGCTCATCTCCAAGAAGGACTTTGTCACGGGGTTTACATGTCTGCACTGGGTGGCCAAGCAAGGCAAACAAGAGCTTTTCGCAATGCTGGTGGATTTCGCCAAACGGCACGGCGTCGCCATCAACGTAAACGCCCGATCCAGTGCCGGCTACACGCCTCTGCACCTGGCAGCCATGCACAATCATATAGAGGTCATGAAGCTTCTGGTGGGAGCGTATGATGCAGATGTGGATGTGCGGGATTACAGCGGGAAGAAAGCGGCGCAGTACCTCCGTGCCAGCGTCACATGCGACATCAAGGACATCATAGGCGCTTGTGCGAACTCTGACACAGAGAACGCATCTAGAGCTGTGCGATGGAAGCTTCCTAAAGTCCTGCAGTCCAATCTCAACCCCCTACGGTTACTGAACCACCCTGAAGAGATGACAGCCGACAGTCAACCCAGGCCCAGGTCTCTGTATCGGAAATCCTCCATCGGCCGCATCAGACTGCAGAGGAACCGCTTCAAGACACAGATCGTCCACAGCACTTCGTTCAGAGAGAACGAGGAAGGCGAGGAGTCGCTCAAGAGCCCGGTCAAATCCAGACCCTTGTCCAATCTGTTTGGCTGAGACGGCCGTGTGAATAATAGAGACCTATGCAAAGACATTATTACTCTGAGATCAGCTGAGCTGCTTGTGAACTTGGGTCTTTATACATACCTTTTATATTTTAGGATGGACGAGGATGAGCAACTGGAACAAATTTTTAATGCAATCATCTCCTTTATCAAATTATGCACCACTATTTTAGTATTATGAAGCTCTAAAAACGTGTAGATTATTTTTTTAATGGATATTTTCACGGATGCACTCTTGTGTGTCATGATATCATGTTGCTGTTGCATGTGATTGTCCTCTTGCTCTCCTGTTTTAGTCGCTGTGCCTTTAATTCAT
Organism: Sinocyclocheilus anshuiensis; assembly: GCF_001515605.1. NCBI lineage: Eukaryota > Metazoa > Chordata > Actinopteri > Cypriniformes > Cyprinidae > Sinocyclocheilus > Sinocyclocheilus anshuiensis. The sequence continues at coordinate 335,865 of NW_015548270.1, forward strand.
CTTCTGATCGTCTTCCAGATGCAGGAATGAACATGTCTTGAGACTGTTATCCCATAAATGTGAATGTAAATTCAGTGTGTTTATGTGCCGTAGGTGATGTTTAGAAAGCTGCTGTTTAAATGGTTTAAGACGGAGTCTGATTCCATGGCCAGAAAGGAACAGTTCACCCCGAACACTGCAGTGAATGGGTGCCTTCAAGACGAGAGCTGATAAAAACATCACAATAATCCACAAGTAACCACTCCAGTCCAGCAAATAACGTCTTGAGAACACAAATCCATCATTAAGACGTTTTTAACTAAAATACGAGTCCATAATCCATAATAACATTCATTTTAGGGTGAACTGTTCCTTTAATAACTCTTAGCACTTTTACCTAATCAAACTGACCAAGCTTTATAATACTGTTGCTCCTAATCACTGATTACTACCGATCCCAAATACTAATATTCCAAATGTGTTTTCAGTCATTCTCTAAAGTGCCTTTATTGATAATGAAAGGTCATTTTAGGCACTTGTTGTAGATGAATAATATTTTAAATCACCCAGAAAATGTGCTCAATGTTTCTTAAATGCAAACTATTGAAACCAACTGGATGTTTATGTTTCCTAAAGACAATGTGAGTGATGTTTGGTGTTGCTATGCAGTTGCTAGGTTGCTCCAGCTGGTTGCTAGGTGATGTCGGTGTTGCTATGCAGTTGCTTGGGTGCTCCAGCTGGCTGCTAGGTGATGTCGGTGTTGCTATGCAGTTGCTAGGGTGCTCCAGCTGGTTGCTAGGTGACGTCAGTGTTGCGATGCAGTTGCTAGGGTGCTCCAGCTGGTTGCTAGGTGACGTCGTACCCGTCGTCTCCGTGATGTTTTGCTCATTCATGCGGAGTAATGATTCCTGACTTGGCAAACTGCACTAATTAACTGCTGCTCTTAAATGACACCGTCGTTAACCAGCTGCTGTCAATCCATTATTTATCTGATGTGAAGACGTTTAGGAAGCACTAAACTTTCACGGTTGGGTCCGAATTGTGTGAGAACTGTGAAATTCACTCATTTTTCCGAGTGTTTTGTTCCGTTCGTCATCCTATCAGAATGTCGTTTCATTCAGTTTGGTGTCGCACACACAAATTCAGTTCTTTTTTTTCCCATGAAATTCACAGCTAATCGGATGTAAAGCAGGTACGACCGCTTTTTCTGGCTGGAAGCCGTGAACGTGCTGATTCCCACACTTGTCCCGACACATCCGCAGTGCTTCCTCACCGTTAGGAACCTTTCTTGTTTTTACGCCACAACATGCATTTGTCTTTGCTTATTCAAAAACTAATCGGGCACTCATGGGTGTATAATGTTCTTATATAAATATAGCATATTAAAACTCTCAGGGATGTTGCTTTAGTGCACATCTTAAATGCTTAGCCAAACTAAAATGAATAAAAATAAATAAAAGTCCCAAGCTAAACACAGTATTATGGGTTTTATTTCAATATCAGACCTCATAAACTTATACTTTATATTATGTTAGAATTAGTCATAAATAAGAGCAATGTTCTGGCCCTTAAAATGTTTTTAAAGAAAAATAATTTAAGAAAATGTTATATTAAAAAAAATATAGATAGATTATAGATTATTTAATTTTATTTGATCATTATATTTTCATTTTATGTTTTTATTATTACTTGATGATCTGAGAGTAGCTTTATTATCTGAGATTAACAAACTGATTAGTGACCCATTTCTTTTTCATTATCTTTATAAATTCAAAGTAAATTGGCCAGATATTGCCAGTCACCACATAATAGTTTAATTAGTCATAAATAAGAGTAATTCATCAATTACAGGAATTTTCCGTCCCCTAAAATTTTTTTAAAGAATGAAAATATACAAAAAAAAATAATAATTCTAGTTTTAAAAGATAGATTATAGATAGATTATTATTATTTTTTTTTTATAAAATTCTTTTTATAATTTTTTATAAATTCAAAGTAAACATACCGTATATTGGCAGTCACATCTAGATTAGCATCTGTCGTAAATAAGAGAGATTTATCTATATTAGATAAATGTTTTTTAATCATTCTAGTTTTAAAGGATAGATTATAACAGCTTATTTGTGTCTCTTTAATAATTTCTTAATTTTATATAAAGAGGTGACAAGATCTCTCAATTTTTTTCCCACCCAAATATTTTATTTTATATTTTGTTTTATTGAGATTATTACATCATGATGTGAGAGCATCTTTATTATGAGACATTAACAAACTTTAATTCAGACTAAACCCATTTATTTTTATTTTTATGAATTCAAAGTAAATTGACCAGATATTGCAGATGCAGTTAAGCAGAAAGTAAAACATTCACTATACAATAGATTAGAATTATTCATAAAGAAGATGTAGAATGCTTTTAAAAAATCATTCTAGATTGAAAGGAGAGATTATAACAGCTTATTTGTGTCTCTTTAATAATTGTATTAATTTCACGTTAAGGGGTTACATGATTTTTCTATTGTTTTTCACCCAAATAATTTTATTTTATTTTATTTTATTCTATTCTATTTTATTATATTCTATTTTATTTTATTATATTCTATTTTACTCTATTCTGTTTTATTCTATTCTAATCTATTTTATTTTATTCTATTTTATTCTATTCTATTTTATTCTGTTATTCTATTCTATTTTATTCTACTCTATTCTACTCTACTCTACTCTACTCCTCGGGGACTTCCGGCTGGTGTGACGTATGTGGAAGCGGCCAGCAGCGTCACGTCCGCTAGTTTCAGCTGTGCGCGGACTGCCGTTTGTCATCGATGCTTCAGGAAGGTTAGTAATCGTTTACCTGAGCTGCTAAGACTAGTTTATCTCGGATAACCCGCGGTGTGTCGCTCAGTGACGGTTCCAGCTTCAGAAATCAGAACTTAACGATTATTTCACGATCCGAGACCAAACGATGCTTTATTTCGGAGTCTCTCTCTTCTAGTAATACTAACTAGTAATAATCAGCTCAGCTATAACTAGTACAGACTGGAGTATTATCCAGTACTAGTTCAGCTGTTTTAGTCAGATCCAAAATCTACAAATAATAATAATAATAATAATCGTTCAGTTTTCCAACGTTTTGTGAATTTTGAGTCAAAATTATTTCAGCTGCTTGTGTTCTATTATTATTTTTGTTACGATTTGAATTTAGTTAGTTATTGTCACTTTTAGTAAGATTAGTACTTCATCTTAAACTAAATGATAATTAGAAATGTTGCATTGGCTAAAAAAAACAAACATAAGTTTTATTAATTTTGTTTTGTTTGTTTGCTAAATAACTGACGTGCTGAAAGTTTGTTTTTATTTCATTTAACATTTATTTAAATTATGTAAAAGTATTTTAATAATTTTAGTTTTAGTCATTTTGTTTTGTGTTTTTGTTGTTTTTAATTAGTTTTAGTTTTTTTTAATGTCTTTAGTTTTTCATTATTTTGAGTTGAATTATTCTCAGTTTTAGTGCTTCAACTTAAAATAAACAAAAGAAAAGAAATGTTGCCTATAACTGATTTTTTTAAATTTTATTTTAACTAACATTTATTTCATTTAATTAAAATATATTTTAATTATTTTAGTTTGAGTCATTTTGTTTTGCTTTAGTTGTTTTCAGTTTTAATAATTTTAATACTAAATTTATTGAAAGTATAGCTGAAAGTTTGTTTTTATGTTTAATTTTTTTGTTCGTGCAAAATTTCAGTTAACAATAATTTTATTTCATTTAAAGTAAATGCGTTTGAATTATTTTAGTTTGTTTTAGTAATTTCTCTTTTTTTATATATTTCTGTTTAGTTTTTATTATTATTATTTTAATTATTCTCAAAATGAGTTTGAGTTTACTCATTTTCAGTTTTAGTAATTTTAATACTTCAACTTAAACTAAATGAAAATTAGAAATATTTACGGAAAAAGTATAGCTGAAAGTTTTTTTTTTTTTTGCAAAATTTCAGTTAACATTCATTTTATTTCATTTAACATAACTGTATTTGAAATTTTTTGAAAACATATTTCTGTCTAGTTTTTTAAATTATTATTATTATTATTATTATTTAAAAAATGCGTGAGTTTGAATGTTTAGTCATTCTCAGTTTTAGTAATTTTAGTGTTTCAGCTTAAACTAAACAAAAATAACGGATTTGGCAGCTAGCTGTAAAGTAGGACGAAACTAAACCTGAAGGATTTGTATTCTAGCTAGCATTTATCTCACGTAATGTAGGTGTGTTTTAATCACTCTAGCTTTAGTTAATGAAGCTGGTGTTTAAGGAGATGACGGGAAGGTTAGTTCTCAGTCTGTTTTGTGCTCTTTCACAGATTCACGTTTCTTCCATTGAAATGATCTGGATTACATTCCGTTCCTGGACTCTGTTTCAATGATTTTAGTAATCGAAACGCACGTCTAATTAATTAAAATCATGAACATTTATTAAAAGTTCAACAAAAATGATATTTTAGCCCTCTGTAAAATCTGTTTTATTTTCCCCCAAATTCTGTTTTGTTTCCCGTTTAAATTTTTTTTTCTATTTAATTTTTAATAATCAAAAGGCATGTCTAATCAGCTGAATTCATGAAACTTTATCTCTTTAAAAAACATTTTTAACAATAATACATTTGAATTTATTTTTTATTTAAATTTTAATAATCAAAAAGGCATGTCTAATCAAATGAATTCATGAAAATGTACCTTTTGAATTTTTTGAACAATAATAGGATCCTATGAAATGTTTTATTTTTCCTGTATTCTGTTTTTTTTTCCAGTTTTAATTATTTATTTTCTATTTAATTTTTAATAATCAAAAGCCATGTCTAATCAGCTGAATTCATGAAACTTTAAATTTTTTGTTTTAACAATAATAGGATCCTATGAAATGTTTTATTTTTTTTATGATTTTAGTAATCGAAACGCACGTCTAATTAATTAAAATCATGAACATTTAGCAGCAATTTATTAAAAATGAAACAAAATTACATTTTAAGCTCCAGTAAAATCCGTTTTATTTTTTTTTACCCCAAATTCATTTTTTTTCCCCATTTTAATTAATTTTTTTGCATTTAATTTGTATTAATCAAAAGGCATGTCTAATCAGCTGAATTCATGAAACTTGACCTTTTTAATAACTTTATTTCTTTGTTCTTTGCAGTGATAGGATGCTCTTGTCACGGCTCGCCTGCTGTGATGGAAACCGAGGGGTTCAACATCAACAGGCTTTACTCCTCGACCTTCCGGACGCTGCACATGGAAACACACAGGGCTTAATTATGGGACTAATCAAGGAATTAAAGGAACACAGCTGGAGCTAATGGGACTCAAATGGGAACAGGAACAGATAACATTAAATACATATTTTTTACCAGGTTAAATGTTGAATATTAGTAACTCAAACCCCTTTTTCTAAGCCTCTCTACCTAACTGTCGATCGCACGCATCCGCCATGTTTGTAGTTTTCTAACGTGCTTTATTTGTGTTTGTAGTTCTGGACCGAATCCTTCACCAAAGTGCAGTGGATTGTGGGTAATATTATCCACTAGAGTGTGCACGGATCCACACTTCAGAAATCGACCTTAACTCAAACCCCTTTTTCTAAGCCTCTCTACCTAACCGTCGATCGCACGCATCCGCCATGTTTGTAGTTTTCTAACGCGCTTTATTTGTGTTTGTAGTTCTGGACCGAATCCTTCACCAAAGTGCAGTGGATTGTGGGTAATATTATCCACTAGAGTGTGCACGGATCCACACTTCAGAAATCGACCTGAAATAGTAGACCATCCGAGGACTTCTGGCACACTCTTATCAACATACGATGCTTTGGGACACACTTATTCTAATCTCACGTACTGTTTAGGACGGATAGTGTGAACACTGGGACAAACAGTCTGACACCTGGATTCTGTTTCAATGATTTTAGTAATTCAAAAGCATGTCTAATTAATTAAAGTCATGAACATTTATTAAAAGTTCAAGAAAAATGACATTTTAAGCCCCTGTAAAATCCGTTTCATTTTTCCCCAAATTAATTTTTGTTTTAATTTTAATAAAATTTGAATACATTTTTTATTTAAATGTTAGTAATCAAAAGGCATGTCTAATCAAATGAATTCATGAAACTTTACCTTTTTAATAAATGTATTTCTTTTTTCTTTACAGTGATAGGATCCTATGAAATGTTTTATTTTTCCTGTATTCTGTTTTAATGATTTTAGTAATCGAAACGCACGTCTAATTAATTAAAATCATCAACTTTTAACAACCGTTTTATTTTTTCACAAATTCTGTTTTTAAGCTTTAATCTTAATAAAATTTTATTATTTTTTAAGTTACATTTTTTATAATCAGAGGCATATCTAATCAAATGAATTCATGAAACTTTACCTTTTTAATATATATATATATATTTTTTAACAATAATAGGATCCTATGAAATGTTTTATTTATTTATTTTCTATTTTTTTATTTTTTCTTTATTAATGATTTTAGTAATTGAAAAGCACGTCTAATTAATTCAAGTCATTAGAAACATAAGGCATGTCTAATCAACTCAATTCATAAAACTTTAACTATTTATAAAATTTCTTTCTAAATTTTTCTGGATTTCATGATTATCAAAAATTGTTAGCAAAATGGTAATCAAATGATATTTTTTTTAATATATAATTTAATATATTTTTTTATGCAATTTTATTGTACAAGTTCTGTTTTCTTAGCAGCTTAACTTCATCCAACAGGTTTGATATTGAATTACTCGAGCGGCTCTAGTATATATATATAAATGTATTTCTTTTTTCTTTACAGTGATAGGATCCTATGAAATGTTTTATTTTTCCTGTATTCTGTTTTAATGATTTTAGTAATCGAAACGCACGTCTAATTAATTAAAATCATCAACTTTTAACAACCGTTTTATTTTTTCACAAATTCTGTTTTTAAGCTTTAATCTTAATAAAATTGTATTATTTTTTAAGTTACATTTTTTATAATCAGAGGCATATCTAATCAAATGAATTCATGAAACTTTACCTTTTTAATATATATATATATATTTTTTAACAATAATAGGATCCTATGAAATGTTTTATTTATTTATTTTCTATTTTTTTATTTTTTCTTTATTAATGATTTTAGTAATTGAAAAGCTTTTTTATTTTTTCTGTATTAATGATTTTAGTAATTGAAAAGCACGTCTAATTAATTCAAGTCATTAGAAACATAAGGCATGTCTAATCAACTCAATTCATAAAACTTTAACTATTTATAAAATTTCTTTCTAAATTTTTCTGGATTTTATGATTATCAAAAATTGTTAGCAAAATGGTAATCAAATTATATATTTTTTTATATATAATTTAATATATTTTTTTATGCAATTTTATTGTACAAGTTCTGTTTTCTTAGCAGCTTAACTTCATCCAACAGGTTTGATATTGAATTACTCGAGCGGCTCTAGTATATATATATATATATATTTATATAAGATTAAATATAATTTTTATTGTCAGATATATTAGGGTCTGTGTCTGAAACTTGTATATCAAAATGCATCTGTTTCATCTTTTCTAATTTAACAATTAAAAAAAACATCACAATTTATTACAATTAACTTTTTGCTCATTAATATTACATTTAACTTTTTGCTAATTTAAAATTTAAAATATTTTTTTTATAGTTAATGTATTTATTTATTTTCTGTTTTCATTTTAATTTCAGTTAAAAAAATTCATTTTTATTAGTTTTTTAAAAACGTGTCTATATATTTGTTATTTATTAGTTTTAGTTTATATTTATTCGTTTATTTTGTTATTTTAACTTCTCATAGTTTTTGTTATTTTTTTCAATTACATTTAATTTTGATGTTTTCTGTTTTCACTTTTAGTTAATGTTTATTTTGTTGTGTTTTCTTGTTTTTTATTAGTGTTTGTTTTTTGTTTAAAATATGTCTAGTATTTAGTCATTTTAGTTTTAGTTATTTTAGTACTAACTAAAACAAAACACGAAATACTAAAATCTGAAAAATATAATGATTAATGGAAAATTAGGCGTTTATTTGTAATCATTTGTAATGATTGGGAAAAAAAACTTAATGGTCAGTTGATTTAGCAACAAAACAAAAACCAGCTTAAAACCAGCTGATTCAATAAAAAAACAGCTAAAATCCAGCTAAAACCAGGTCATTTAGCAAAAACCAGTTAAAACTAGCTCATTTATTAACAAAAACAACTGAAAACCAGCTAAAACCACTTGATTTATAAAAAACAAATACTGCTAGACAGAAAAGTGTGCAGACAAACTTTAAGCTGGCTTGAAAAAGCCTAGCCAGAAAGCTTGAAGTAGTTTTAAAAGCTTGAAGTTGAAAGGTTTTCAGTTTGAAATAGTTAAGTTTTAATTTACTAGTATTTACTAGTATTTACTAATTTAAAAGCTAAAAAAAAAACCCCCGTTAAAACCAGCTCATTAAAGCGAAAAACAGCTAAAAGCAGCTGATTTAGCAACAAAAGCTAAAAAACAGCTAAAACCAGTTGATTTTGCAAAAAAAATAATAAATGGCTAACCCCCCCCAGCTAAAACCAGTTGATTTAGCAAAAACCAGCTGATTCAATAAAAAAAACTGCTAAAATCCAGCTAAACCAGGTCATTTAGCAAAAACCAGTTAAAACTAGCTCATTGTTTATTTGTAATCATTTGTTATGATTGGGAAAAAAAACTTAATGGTCAGTTGATTTAGCAACAAAACAAAAACCAGCTGATTCAATAAAAAAACAGCTAAAACCAGGTCATTTAGCAAAAACCAGTTAAAACTAGCTCATTTATTAACAAAAACAACTGAAAATCAGCTAAAACCACTTGATTTAGAAAAAACAAATACTGCTAGACAGAAAAGTGTGCAGACAAACTTTAAACCAAAACAGCTAAAACCAGTTAACCCAGCTAAAACCAGGTCATTTAGCAAAAACCAGTTAAAACTAGCTCATTTATTAACAAAAACAACTGAAAACCAGCTAAAACCACTTGATTTATAAAAAACAAATACTGCTAGACAGAAAAGTGTGCAGACAAACTTTAAGCTGGCTTGAAAAAGCCTAGCCAGAAAGCTTGAAGTAGTTTTAAAAGCTTGAAGTTGAAAGGTTTTCAGTTTGAAATAGTTAAGTTTTAATTTAGTAGTTTTTAAAAGCTAAAAAAAAACAGCTAAAACCAGCTCATTAAAGCGAAAACCAGCTAAAACCAGCTGATTTAGCAACAAAAGCTAAAAAACAGCTAAAACCAGTTGATTTTGCAAAAAAAATAATAAATGGCTAACCCCCCCCAGCTAAAACCAGTTGATTTAGCAAAAACCAGCTGATTCAATAAAAAAAACTGCTAAAATCCAGCTAAACCAGGTCATTTAGCAAAAACCAGTTAAAACTAGCTCATTTATTAACAAAAACAACTGAAAACCAGCCAAAACCACTTGATTTAGAAAAAACAAATACTGCTAGACAGAAAAGTGTGTAGACAAACGTTAAGTCGTCTAATGTATTAATAATAATGATAGTAATAATTATTTTCTAAATGCACAATAGATTTGTAGCATGTTTTTGTGAGCTTGAGCTGACTGGTAAAGTGTTTGTTCAGACAGTTTCAGGGTGTTTATCAGAAGCTGAAGGTGTGTTTTCTCAGGTGATGTTTGACACGACTAACACGTCAGCAGGAGCGACTGACAGCTACTTCAAGAGTCTCTTCTGCTCACCGAAGCTGCGTTTATTTGATTAAACAGTAGCACTTTCTCTTAAAATACTCCCTCATTTTGGTCATACAGATGAGAGCAATACATCTTTCGAAGCTGTAAAGCCTCTGTGTTTGTGTGTGTGCACTCACTATAACAACAAAACATTGTGCTTTTGTAAAATAATGAAAGCAAACAGTATGCGCTTTCTGCCGTCTCGGTCTCTGTGAACCTGAGCGCAAAACTCCGTACAGACATGAAAAATATATCTACAGAGAGTGAAATGTCTACTTTCAAATGAAACCATTCAAATCTGAAGAAACGAGTATTCTCAGATTATGTAATCTGTATGAAACTTGCATGCATCTGTGGAGAAGACGAGTCGGCGTCGCCGAAATCACAGAAAACACTAGTTTATCAATAGGTTATTAAAATGTTAATACAGTTTAAGCTTACTGTTTTTCCCTGACACGTGCATCATCATTACTTCTGCCGGTGTGATGTGGCTTTATGTGTGCGCTTGAGTGCTTATTAGGCTATGTAGACAATTAAAGGCTCATTGGCATGATTAGGACAGCCCTAATTATTACTGTTTAAAACAGCTGTTTTCTATGTGAATGTATGTTAAACTGTAATGTATTTCTGTGATGCGCAGCTGAATTTTCAGCATCTTTACTCCAGTCTTCAGTGTCACATGATCTTCAGAAATCATTCTAATATGCTGATTTAAGAAACATTTCTGATTATTATCAATGTTGAAAACAGATTAAAAAAATAATTGTATTCATCAAGGAAGCATTGATCAAAAGTGGCAGTAAATACATTTATAATGTTACAAAAGATTTCTATTTCAAATAAATGCTGTCCTTTTGAACTTTCTATTCATCTGTGAATCCTGAAAAATAAAATGTACGACAGTTTCAACACAAAAATATTACTGTTTTCAACATTGATAATAATCAGAAATGTTTCTAATAATCAGCATATTAGAATGATTTCTGAAGATCATGTGACACTGAAGACTGGAGTAATGATGCTGAAAATACAGCTGCGCATCACAGAAATACATTACAGTTTAACAGAGATTCACATAGAAAACAGCTGCTTTAAATTATAATAATATTTCACTGTTTTTACTGTATCTTTGATCAAATAAATGCAGCCTTGCTGAGCAGAAGAGACTTCTTACATTAAAAAGTCTTGATTATTCCAAACGGTTGACCGGTCATGCACATCTCAACATTTTTTCAGCTTATTGATGACATTTATTCACTGTTATCAACTAGATTTAATATGTTTAATGTTAAGAGGTAAAATACAGTAAAAATCTAGTTCACATAACACTCTTATTCATTAAATGAACACAAGAAAGTATTATATTTGATCATTTTCATTCATATAACAATGCATATTTTTATTTGTATTTATTTCATTTATTTCTATTTTTATTTCAGCTTATTTTCAGCACATTTCCCCTCAAATTCTCAGTATAATATCTGTAATGCATCAGTAGGTCTTGCGTTTAAATTTGCATTATTCTCATTAGATGAGTGTGTGTGTCTGATTCTGTGTGTGTGTGTGTGTGTATTTGATTCTGTGTGTTTGTGAGTGTGTGTTTGATTCTGTGTGTGTGTGTGTGTGTGAGTGTGAGTGTGTCTGATTCTCTGTGTGTGTGTGTGTGTGTGTGTGTCTGAGTGTGTGTGTGTGTGTGTGTGTGTGTGAGAGTGTGAGTGTGAGTGTGAGAGTGTGTGTCTGATTCTGTGTGTGTGAGTGTGAGTGTGTCTGATTCTCTGTGTGTGTGTGTGTGTGTGTGTGTCTGAGTGTGTGTGTGTGTGTGTGTGTGTGTGAGAGTGTGAGTGTGAGTGTGAGAGTGTGTGTCTGATTCTGTGTGTGTGAGTGTGAGTGTGTCTGATTCTCTGTGTGTGTGTGTGTGTGTGTGTGTCTGAGTGTGTGTGTGTGTGTGTGTGTGTGTGAGAGTGTGAGTGTGAGTGTGAGAGTGTGTGTCTGATTCTGTGTGTGTGAGTGTGAGTGTGTCTGATTCTCTGTGTGTGTGTGTGTGTGTGTGTGTCTGAGTGTGTGTGTGTGTGTGTGTGTGTGTGAGAGTGTGAGTGTGAGTGTGAGAGTGTGTGTCTGATTCTGTGTGTGTGAGTGTGAGTGTGTCTGATTCTCTGTGTGTGTGTGTGTGTGTGTGTGTCTGAGTGTGTGTGTGTGTGTGTGTGTGTGTGAGAGTGTGAGTGTGAGTGTGAGAGTGTGTGTCTGATTCTGTGTGTGTGAGTGTGAGTGTGTCTGATTCTCTGTGTGTGTGTGTGTGTGTGTGTGTCTGAGTGTGTGTGTGTGTGTGTGTGTGTGTGAGAGTGTGAGTGTGAGTGTGAGAGTGTGTGTCTGATTCTGTGTGTGTGAGTGTGAGTGTGTCTGATTCTCTGTGTGTGTGTGTGTGTGTGTGTGTCTGAGTGTGTGTGTGTGTGTGTGTGTGTGTGAGAGTGTGAGTGTGAGTGTGAGAGTGTGTGTCTGATTCTGTGTGTGTGAGTGTGAGTGTGTCTGATTCTCTGTGTGTGTGTGTGTGTGTGTGTGTCTGAGTGTGTGTGTGTGTGTGTGTGTGTGTGAGAGTGTGAGTGTGAGTGTGAGAGTGTGTGTCTGATTCTGTGTGTGTGAGTGTGAGTGTGTCTGATTCTCTGTGTGTGTGTGTGTGTGTGTGTGTCTGAGTGTGTGTGTGTGTGTGTGTGTGTGTGAGAGTGTGAGTGTGAGTGTGAGAGTGTGTGTCTGATTCTGTGTGTGTGAGTGTGAGTGTGTCTGATTCTCTGTGTGTGTGTGTGTGTGTGTGTGTCTGAGTGTGTGTGTGTGTGTGTGTGTGTGTGAGTGTGTCTGATTCTGTGTGTGTGTGTGAAAGTGTGTGAAAGTGTGTGTGTGTGAGTGTGTGTTTCAGGTCTGATGAGGAGATTGTGAAGCTCATTCACCTGATGATCTCCATCTGGAACATCTGCGGCATGATGTGATCACAGCGTTCGATCTGTCGCCGTTCAGATGCATCTGTGATCTCGGAGGTAAAACGCTTCTCACTCGAGCTGCCAATAATCTGCCAGCAGGAGCCGAAGCTCTGATTAAACACGCAAACCGTCAGTAAATGAAGACACGTGACCTTAATCAGGAGCTTTCAGACAGATTTGAGTATAAACGGCAACATAACCACTAGATGGAGCTGATGCTGCACGAACAAGCACTGATTATCACACAAACACCAACAAAACTGTTCTCCCTATCAAACATTGATATTTATTAGTTAATTACTGAGAACTGCACACTTACAGTTTTGTAAATGCATAAACAACTGTTACTGACCAGGCATTAGTATTAGACATATTAACAGTGACAGATGAATTTGCACCAAAATATTGGAGTTTGATTGAACACATAACCTTTGACACCAACAATAAAAGATATGGGAAATGTTTTCTCTCTTTCGCAAAGTCTATTTATTTATATATCATAACTTTGCATAAAAATAAACTACTGTTCAAAAGTTTGGAGTCTGTATGATTTTTAAAATGTTTTTGAAAGTCTCTTCTGCTCAGCAAGGCTGCGTTTATTTGATTAAAAAAACAGTAAAAATGTGAAATATTATTATAATTTAAAACAGCTGTTTTCTATGTGAATCTCTGTTAAACTGTAATTTATTTCTGTGATCAAAGCTGTATTTTCAGCATCATTACTGCAGTCTTCAGCGTCACATGATCTTCAGAAATCATTCTTGTGTGTGTGTGTATGAGCTACTGAAATCACATAGACTGCAGATGTAAGCGTTTGTCGCTCCGTCTTTCCTCTGCTTCCATGAAGTGTCTTGAAAGTGTTCCCTTCAATTATTCAGGAGTCTCTGTCGCTTTAATCGCTTTGGATCTGTGCGGTCAGCATTGATTGGGAGGTGTGTGGCCTGATGTGTCGAACAGGAGGAAGCCTTCAGGGCATCATCAGCTCGGCACCTGTAGAGTCTGCTGTGCTTTAGACTAATGATGACGAGACAGCATTAACATGTGGAGTGTTTGTCGAGCGCTAATGATGCTCGCGGCCCTTCAGACGAGACTCAGAGCGCAGCTGCTCCGTCAAACCACACCATTACTTCATCTCTGCTGTTTGACTGGACATTTCTACAGCAATACCACACACGTCATGTGGTGTGACTTAATAAACTGCTTTAAGCTGCGTGTTACTAATTATGTTATTGTCATTGTGCATGCAGTGTTTATGAGCTCGTGTTAATTGTGAAACTACATGGAATATTTGCACTTTGTCACACTGCAAGAACATTTAAAATCAACTGAGGCAATTAAAGATGGATAAAACTTTAAAGAAATGGTGAACGGCGACAGTAAAAATTATCATTCTGCCAACATTTACTCACCTTAATTTCTTCGTCAGATTCGGAGAAATGTAGCACTGCATCAGTGTCTCAGCAATGGATGCTCTGCAGTGAATGGGTGCCGTCAGAATGAGAGTCCAAACAGCTGATAAAAACATCACAATAATCCACAAGTAATCCACAGCACTCCAGTCCATCAGTTAACATCTGGAGAAGACAAAAGCTGAAACTAATCCAGCATTAAGGCGTTTTTAACTCAAATACATTGAGTCTATAATCCACAATAACGCTTCCTCCAGTGAAAAAGTGCATCTGCTGTTGTCTCTCACATCAAAATCCAGACACATATTTGTTTAGAGCTGTTTAAACGCTGCTTGATCTGTGCAGATTTCTCTCCTGATTCACACCAGAACACTTTTTCACTGGAGGAAGAGTTATTATGGATTATGGACTCAATGTATTTTAGTTAAAAACGTCTTAATGCTGGATTAGTTTCAGCTTTTGTCTTCTCCAGATGTTAACTGATGGACTGGAGTGATGTGGATTACTTGTGGATTATTGTGATGTTTTTATCAGCTGTTTGGACTCTCATTCTGACGGCACCCATTCACTGCAGAGCATCCATTGCTGAGACACTGATGCAATGCTACATTTCTACAAATCTGACGAAGAAACAAACTCATCTACATTTTGGATGGCCAGAGGGTGAGCACATTTGCAGCAAACATTCATATTTGGGTGAACTATTCCTTTAAGATAAAATATTTTAAAAAACGTACTTGTTTTATTTGAGCTAGTTTCCAAGGCAACATTTCTCATTTTCATTTAGTTTAAGTTCCAACTTCCAAGAAACCTCTAAAGGTTCTTTATAGTGGACAGAGGTTTTTTTGTAAAATATAAAGTGTTCTTTTAGGAACAGTTCACTGGGAAACCAAAAATGTTTCTTCTATGGCAGTGCTGTGAAAACTTACATTTGCAGCCTTTCTTTTTAAAGCGACAGAATCTTAGTTTTAGGATGAACCATCCCTTTATAATGTCAGGATAAAGTTTCTCCTTAAGGACAGCAGCACCATCTTGCCCTGTGCTCGGACATGTGCGGCGGCCCGAGGGTCCAGATGGTTGTGGGTGACATGACTCAAGAATATAAATGTGTGGCCCGCGGTGTGGAAGCTCATGTTATGTTTGTTCTCGCTCTCCTCTGATCAGGCTGCTGCAGCGCTCTGGCCAAACAGTGCGTGTCGGCTGACCCCAAATCAACCGTCACCATCTTTGACCTTCCCAAGGTTGTGCGAACGTCTCAGAAACACTTTGTGTTGGTGCAAGATGAGCAGATCTCCTTCTGTGAAGGTACGTGTTTGTGTGTGTGTGTGTGAGAGAGAGTGTGTGTGTATGTGTGTGTGTATCTGTGTGCTGATGGGAATCAATACTGTTGGAGGGCGAGGAGTAGTTCTGTTCTGGATTGATTCGTCATGCTCGGTGAGGTTCATGTCGTGCTGGTGCGGCATTTGTCACTTTATGACACTTGTATTCAGGGTTGCCAGATTGGGTCGACAATTTTCATCCCAAAAGCTCTGCAAAACCCACCCACAACATTCACTGCCAAAAGAATGTGATAGAATTCTGTTGCCATGTCATCAGAGGTTGATAAGGACTGTTTTCACCTCCTTAAAACTAAATAGTGACAAAATAAAATTATAAAAATGAATCAATTTCCCAGACAGGAGGACAATACAAGAGAGGGAAAATACAGTACTTATTAAGAAAAGTAGCAAATATGACAAAAAAAAAAAAAAAACTTTTACTCAGACAGGTATAAATTATTAAATTAAGTCAAATATTTGCAAACGGCAGTCAAGAAATGTATAGACTTTAACCCTCGAAAAAAACATCTTCATCATTTTCAATGCCAACAGCAAGAACAAGCCAATTCAAGTGTGGACAAAACGTAACAACATAATTAGTGCCACAAACACACTTTTTTTAGCCTATAAAGCGGAAATGTTTGAAAACCGCCAAATGTTTGAGACCCGGGCAATTGACCCTTCGCTGGGAGTTTGATTGACAGGTGATCTGACCAATCATAACGCTGAATCTGTCATTTTGTCCTACCAACAATCCAGACAGTAAAGTAGATTACATCGGTGGACTTGAACTTGAAAATGGTGTGTATTGACGTCTTTCCGCGGTTTCCTTCTGATGTTCATCCATGTTTATTTTGTGCTATAACTAGTAGTGAAGAGATGATCAGTTCACATGCCGCTTGAACTGAGGCGCTACAGCAATCTGTCATGACACATTAAAGAGCCACAAAATGCTATTTATTGTTTGAATTTCTTAAATAATGACAAAATTTGAAAGCTGAGACTTTGTTTCATACCGTAACCTGACGGTTTTGTCAGTCTCCTCTATGCTCCGCGATGTATTTTTCACCGTGTGAGAACATGATGTGTGGCGTGAGAGTGCCATGGCTTGTCAGACATAGCAACAGTAACTAAGGGGGGCAGGGCTTTGCGAAGGGTCTATTGGGTGGAAATCTGTTAAATCTGGCAACACTACCTTTTGAAAGAATAGTTCATCTAAACATGAATATTCGTTCGCTATTTTTGTTGTTTCAAACCTTATGTGGAACACAAAAAACAGAATTTCTGAAGAATCTTCATGCAACTCAGTTCATAGTTCACGACTGTCACAATCCAAAAAGGAGCAAAGAATCCCATAAACATCATAACAGCAGTCGTCCCATACACAAATGTATATTAAATGTCCATGTAGGAAATATATTGTCATATGAAGTAAAAACATATATGAAACATAGAAATTGGAACAGTGTATATCTGACTCGTGTGCTGAAATCCCGATCTTCTAGATCATATGGTAGTTTTTAAGTGTAAAGCTTACAGATAAAAGCTGCAGTAAAATAAATTAATAAATGCAGTAAAAGAAATCAATATTCAATCAAAGTGGATGACATAATAATCAGTAGTATTTAGTACCATTGTTATACTATTATAGATTTTGTTAATATTTTGAATTAGATTTAATTTTTATATTTTCTGTTTTCATTTTGATTTTAGGCAAAGTTTTTATAATTTTGCTCTGTTTTTATTCATTTTATTTAAAAAAACAATATTTTATTTTGGTTAATGTTTCCATTTTTGATTTTAGGCAAAGTTTTTATAATTTTGCTCTGTTTTTATTAATTTTATTTAAAAAAACAATATTTTATTTTGGTTAATGTTTCCATTTTAATTTTAATTTATAATCATTATTATTTAGTTCTGCATTTTTGTTGATTTTATTAGTTTTTGTTTGTTTCTCACCAGAAGATCAAGTTATGATTTTAGATATTTTTCCATTTAGATTTTTTCAGAAATGAAACCTATGCACAGATTAATCATTGACAATGAGATCTATGCAATGCATTTAGAAAATACATAGGCTAAATTTCCATTTCATGCTGACTGTAGTGTTGTCAGTCAGTGTGAGTCTTGTATGAAAATGATCAACATTCCAATGATGTGAGTTTGATAATTGTGATTCATGAGTCTTTCTGGCTCTGTCTGAACAGTGATGCATCAGTAGATTGTTTGTTCCTGTGTGTGTGTGTGTGTGTGTGTGTGAGACACAGGAGACTTCTTTAAGGACGAGCTCCCGCAGGCCGATCTCTTCATTCTGGCCTGGATTCTGCATGACTGGACTGACCAGCGAAGTGTGGAGCTGCTGGCCAAGATTTACCAGTCCTGTAGACCAGGTACAATCACACACACACACACACACACACACACACACACACACACACACACACACACACACACACACTCTTAATAACAGTACAGAGAACACAGCAGAAATTCTCCTTCATTCTTTCCAAAGTAAAACTGATTTTTGATATTTGCTCCTGTAGAGACTCCAGATAATTTGACATCAATTTAGTTGAATTGCTGAATTTCTGGTGGAGAGCTAAACTGCTGATAATCCTAAAGAGAATTGCACCAGAAGAGCTCAGAGCATTGCAAATGATGTAACTGAGTCTCAAATGACTGACACACAGTACTGGTTAAAAGTTTGACATAAATTAAGATTTTTTTAATGTTTGTGAAAGAGTCTCTTCTGCTCACCAAGGCTGCATTTATTTGATAAAAAATACTTTAATGCGACCTTGATAAATAAAAGTATTAATTTCTATAATAATAAAAATTATATATATATATATACAGTGGGTACGGAAAGTATTATATATTAAAAACTGAAAAAATATGTCAACAATATTTCAAAAATAATTAAATTAGCCATTTAGTTTAAAGTCTGAATACTTTCCGTACCCACTGTATATATATATATAATTTGTACATAGTGAAATAATGAAAATAGATTAAAAACAAAAAATAAATAAATATTTTGTGACATTTACTGTCATTTTTAATCTATTGAATTTTGATTAAAAAACAATAAAAGTCTCGTCTACTTTATTTATACATTTATACAAAGTAGACCAAAGGACTGTACAGCAACACAACAAGACGAGAATAGTAAAAACAAAAATCAACAATAACAGAAAACAGAACAAATTACATCATCCAAAAATCAACAATTAAAAGCCATAGAGAACAAATATGTTTTCACACGAGATTTAAAAACATCAACTGAGGGTGCAGATCTGATGTCAGGTGGAAGGGTATTCCACAGTCGTGGGCCAGCAACCGAAAATGCATGGAGTTCATATGAATCAAGTTCGTAATATATTCTGGGGCCATACCAATGACAGCTTTAAAAACGTACAGCAACACCTTATACTGAATCCGATATTTAACCGGAAGCCAGTGCAGCTTTTCCAAAACTGGAGTAATATGCTCCCTTTCTGGACTAATTGCAATTTTGAAATAAGAGATTGGCATACTCCCAAAAAAGTGCATTACAATAGTCTAAACAGGAGGAGATAAATGCATGAATCACTATCTCAAGGTCAGCAACAGACAAAAAGGATTTCATTTTTGCAATAGTCCTCAACTGAAAGAAGCAACTTTTCACCACACATTTAATCTGATGATCAAAAGTTAGAGTCAAAAATTACACCCAGATTTCATATTTGGGAATGCACATTTGTTGTCTATGTACCTAACACATCGTTTATGTCACTGTCAACCTTATTTGGCCCAAAAAT
Source organism: Sinocyclocheilus anshuiensis (assembly GCF_001515605.1). Lineage (NCBI taxonomy): Eukaryota > Metazoa > Chordata > Actinopteri > Cypriniformes > Cyprinidae > Sinocyclocheilus > Sinocyclocheilus anshuiensis. Next base: position 355,093 of record NW_015548270.1, read on the forward strand.
GATAACTTCAGATTTACTCGCATTTAGCTGTAGGCGATTTTGCTCTAACCAGCACTTCACCTCCTCAAGACATAATAACAAAGATGAATGAGAAGATGATCCTCCAGGTCTAATAGGCAAATAAATCTGAATATCATCAGCATAAAGATGATAAGACATACTATGTTTTTAAACAAATAAGGCCTAAAGGCAGCAAAAATAGTGAAAACAGAATAGGCCCCAAAATGGAGCCCTGAGGTACTCCACAGTCAATAGAAACTGAGGAGGAAGAAAAATCCCCAAACCTCACTGAAAAGGATCTTCCCTTCAAATAGGAAGAAAACCATTTTAAAACAGTCCCTCTCAGACCCACAACATGCTCTAAACGTTTAATAAGGATATCATGATCTATTAGATCAAAAGCTGCACTAAGGTCGAGCATAATTAAAGCTCCTCGACTACCCGAGTCTGCAATGAGTAACAAATCATTGGAAACTCACAATAAAGCTGATTCAGTACTATGTCCTGCCCTGAAACCAGACTTAAAAGCACATCATTATTCGCCAAAAAAGAGCTCAGCTGAGATAAAACCACATAAAACCACTTTCTCCAATATTAATATCCAATTAATAAAAGTATGAATTTCTTTAAAGAAAAAAATACATAAGTAAAAATAAGTAAAAAAATTTTAAGTAGAGTTTTATAAGTAGAAAAACTTATTCTTATAATTAATGACTTTAACTGCATAGATCAGTTACTTAATTTGCAAAGCATCGTGGGATAAGTAGCTGTGAAGGACACGGTCTTTATTTTTTAATTTATATTTATTGATTGATTGCATCAAATCTTCAGTCAATTGTGATTCGTGTGTAGCTGATTGTTTAGTTCAGATCAGAACTGAAAATATTGAAGAAATTCTGTGAAAGAAATGAACAGAAGAAATGCGTCTGGAGCAAAGGCTGCTGGGAAAGTGTCTGTTCACTGTTATACACACCTGTTCTGCTGCTGAGAAGGTGTGAGATTATTTTTTTTTATTGTAAAAATGTAGAAAGTGTTCTGTTAGTGTCTGGTTATAAAATATAAAATAATTTAGTATTTAAAAAGTCTTTCGACTTCAAAATTTCATGTTTAATTCAATGTGTTACTTGCCATTTCTTTGTAATTATTTGTGAATTTTCCTAGCAATTTATGAGTGAATTTTTCATAGGGATTTTTTTCAGTGTAGTATTTATTACTAGCGGTATATTATGGAAGCTTATTTCCACCACAAAATAAAAAAGGTAATTGTGACTCTTTAACTCACAGTTCTGATTTTTTTTCTCACAATTCTGGGATATAAGCGGAATTGCGAGGTATAAACTTGGAATTGCAAGAAAAACAATCAGAATTCTGAATTTATATCTCACAATTCTGATATTTTTCTCAGAATTGGAAGCAAAAAGTCAGAATTGTGAGACAAAAAGTCTCAAGTCCTTTTTAAATTTACCTTAAAATATTTAATGTAATTTTAGAAGTCTATGCAACGTTCGAGATCGCGGAGTAAATGTGTGTGCGGGCCAAATGTCTTCGCTTATATAGTGAAATATCATGACAACCGACTAGTGAGGACATTTTATGTGTCCTTATAGTTAAAAAGCCTTATAAATCGGTCAAATCAGGTTTGTAATCCAGTGTTTTGCACAGGTTTCTGTGATGGGTAAGTTTGGGACACAGCAAATGTCATTAGCCTGATATGAAAACAATGAGAGTCTATGAGATGAGCTCAAACGTGTGTGTGTGTGTGTGTGTGTGTGTGTGTGTGTGTTTTTATACTGTACAAACTGTATGTGCTATTGCCCTACACCAACCCTACCCCTAAACCTACCCCTTACAGGAAACTTTGTGTATTTTTACTTTCTCAAAAAAACTCATTCTGTATGATTTATAAGCTTGTTTCCTCATGGGGACCTCAAAAATGTCCCCACAAGGTCAAAATTTACTAGTATTACTATCCTTGTGGGGACCATAACGTGATAAATACCAGGTACACACACAGACACACACACCTACACACACACACAATCGCGGTCCGGGGGCACCTAGATCACACTGAAAGGGTACTTTAGTGTCAGTGATTAAAGGGGCAACGGCTAACATGTTTTGTTGTGCTGGCTGAAAGTCTCTTCACATCCCGATGATAATCACTAAGTTAAGTGCTCTAAATGTGTTTATATGTATTTATATCGTCTGTTGAAGTCGAAGGAGCATAAAGTGTCGTCTCTCATCGTGTCGCTGGTTCGTCTCTGCTCTGCTGTGCGCGGTCATGTGTTTCGGAGGAGGCGTGGCTTTGAAGACTGATTTGCAGGGAGGGTGGGATCTTATGCCTTCAGAGCTTGCTTGCTTTTGCTAGCCTCTCCGAAATCGCCTGCCCTACCTTTAAGGGCTGATATTTGATTTCTAGGGGATTTTTGACCTTTATATGCTAATATAATCATCTTTTATGTTAAATTCTTAAATGTATTCAATAAATTCAGCTAGAGTAATAAGAAACTATATGCTGTTACCAATCAAAAAATAATTTTTTTTGCACTGCATTTAGTTACAGTTGCATAAATGATGCTATGAGATTGCTTTACAAAAATAATTAAAATATTGAAACTTAAATTAGTTTGAGCATGTTTAGCTTTTTAAGCATGTTTTTTTCAAGCACTGTTTCTTACCGTGGTAACAGTGTCTCCTCTGATTGGTGGATCACTATTCAGGATTATGGGTAATGTAGTTCTTCAGGAATTCAGCAATTAAACAATAATAATAAAAAACTATTAAAATGCAAAATAAAATAAAAACTTGAAAATGAAAATTAGAATTGTTACCTTGGAAACTTATTAATAAATAAATAAACTAAATAAATTAATAAATAAATAAACTTAATAAAATAAAAGGAAAACTGAAATAAAAATAAATTGTCTAAATAGTTATACTTAAAAGGAATGAAAACGAATAACAAAATGACCAAAAAATAAACTAAAATTAAAATAAAAAATATTAAAATAAAAACTCTTAATAAAAATAAAAACTATTAATAAAACCTATAGAAATAATAATAAAATAGCACTGATCTGATAGTGTCAGTGCAGTTAAATGGCTAATATCACTGAATATGAATTGTCTTTATAATGATGTGTGTGTGTGTGTGCATGTTTATGTGGTTTATGAGGACACAAATTTGTATAATAACATGGGTATGACATAGGTATTGTGTGTGTGTGTGTGTGTGTGAGTGTGTTGCTGGTTGAAGCTCTCCTGTATGAGCAGCTCTACTCGCTCAACATGCTGAGCTCTGCCGGATTCACCTGCGTGCAGATCCACAACACCGGCAAGATCTACGACGCTATCCTGGCCCACAAATAAACCTCCCCAGATCAGATCCCATGAGGACTTTAGCTGCTCAGAAATTATTTTTACACTTTTAATGTCAAACTGTTGATCCTGTATCAAACTTTTACTCTTGTGGTTTACTCTTCAAATGTAGTGCAACATTGTAGTAAAAATTGGTTTATTTTTATTTTTTTGTAAACAAATCAAAGATTACTGGAGTTTAATTCACAGTGTTACTTGCCATTTCTTGCCAAATTATTTATGAAATTTACTAGCAATTTCTGAGTGAAATGTATTTCTACACAATTTTCTTTTCAGCAATATCACTCCTGAACTTTGCATTCATATGAATTCATAAAAAAAATATTTTCAAATATTTAAAATGAACAATAACATATTTTTTTTTCAAATTCAAATTTTCAAAGCTTAAAAGTATTATTTATTTATTTTGTTTGTTTGTTTATATATGTACTTACATATTTATTTGTTTTATTTTATTTTATTTATTTGTTTGCTGAGCTCCTCACAGCTAATGTATCACTCCTGAATTTAGCACCTTGAACACTAATTGAATAATAAAAACCTAAATTTCAAGAAGGTGAATTCATAAAAATATTTTTTAGTTTTAGTTTTTTGTAATTATTTTTTTTCAAGATCATGAATCTAGTGGCTTTTTCAAATTCTAATCTTTTAAAACTAAGCATTAAACTAATTATAATTATTGATTTCTGTTGCTCATTACAGCTGATTTTTTTTATATACAACCTGAATTTAAAGGAGGTGAATTCATGCAAAATATTTTCAAATATTTAAAATAAACAGGAAAAAAATCAGTTGCTCTTTTTTCCCCCGAGATCATGAATTTAGTGGCTTTTTCAAATAAAAATATTGCAAAACTTAGTATTAAATGAATTAAATTTATAATCAACATTTATTTTGGTTAATCTGATATTTTTTACTGAATTATCTTTGACTGATAATTGATAGTTTGATGTATGTTGTGTAGAATCTGTGTGCTGTAACGTATGAATTCAGTGGTGATTATGAATAAATGCGTGAGGACTGACCTTCCTGCAGGCGGCATTTTAAAAAAGGAAAGCAAACAAGCATCTTTTGATGAAATAACAGCCGTCTGTCTGCATCACATGAGAGTCATGATGTGATCGTGTGTCCGCAGGGAATGAATCCAGTCCAAACGCTTTATTATCTATCATACTCTGACAGCCCTCATAGTTCAGAAAGAGCTCTTTGTCAGAAGCCTTTGCTGCTCACAATTCACTTTTATAAATGACACTGGAGTTTTGTCAACATCTCAGCTAACAATTAAGTGCATTAATGCATTAAGTAATGCTCAAAATGTCCAGTGAAACTACTAAAGGGAACATTCTGTTTTAGAATTTTGGAAATGGGAATGTTACATTTTGTTCTCTGAAACAATAGTAACGTTTAAAATGTTAGATGAACACCCAACTAAAACATGTTAGAAAAAATGTTCCGTGAATGATGTATAAACAATGTTTTTTGTGCTGTTTTGAGAACATCATTAACTTTAAATGAACACTCTTTTAACGTTACTCGAAGTAGGTTTGTTTGATGGATATTTTTTGTTAATAGTTTGAATTAGCTTTTATTTTTTACATTTTCAGTTTTCGATTTAATTTTTGTTTAGTTTTACGTTTTGTTATTTCTTGTCGGGTTTATTTTTATTATATACTGTATATATCTTTATTTATTTAATATTAGGAATTTTAGGGCTTTAATTTATTTCAGTTTAACTGCAGCAAGTGGCCAAAACATTGATTGCATCCATATAATACATTTTAAAATACCATAAAAATGAATAAAATGTAAACGATAAAACCACACAGGTTGCTTACAAATACCAAACTCCATACATTTCATAAATGTAGTACATGTTCTTCGTTGGCAACATTTCTAATTTTCACTTAATGTTTTTCTTCTAATATTTATATTTTATGTTATTTTGGCTTTATTCAAAATAATGAACTTTTACATTTTTCTTAACGATTACAACCCTGAATTAAGCATGTAGTTGAGAATGCAGACGGATCCTCAGATCAGGATCTGATTTGTTTCCACATACAGCATGAAAGTGTCTCTGATTTGATTTTTGCTGTTCACACCGTCATCCTGAAATCAGTTAGTCATTCAGATGAATCTCTCTCTCTGTAAAAGTCTCTGTATTAGTGAATGCTCTGAAACTTCTGAAAGCGTCTCTCCGCTGCTGTTGGCTCATAATTAAACCAGACTCTGATAGAGACGAGAGCATCTCCTGCAGTCCAAAGGTTCTTTTAATGCATCCGCTCTTATATCCGACTGCTTGAGCTTTGCATAAAGGCTGGATGACCCCAAATATTCCCTGCTTTGTTAGCGATGACAGGATTAAGATTAAGCATGCAGGCGGGAAGGATTTACACTCTTCTGAAAGGATTCAGAGAGAGAACATGGGCTGCACACTCACTAGTATGTGAAACAACTAGACATTAAACGCATGGTCAGTTCTTTTTCATTACATTACATCCTACATTACATGAGACTTTTACTGCAATCTTCTCAGATGTTTCTACTGCGAAGGAATAGCTAACAAAAATATGCTGTGAGAACGTTTTACTAACATTAACTTATAAAAGGGAACAAGTTATTAATTAACATTACTAACACTAAGTTATGAAAACGAACATTCCATTTTATCATTTTGAAACTTTCATGAAAATGTTACATTTGAAAGTTCAGCTATTAAAACACATTATATATATATACACACATATACAGGTGCATCTCAATAAATTAGAATGTCATGGAAAAGTTCATTTATTTCAGTAATTCAACTCAAATTGTGAAACTCGTGTAGTAAGGCAGGTGCCAAATCCTGCTGGAAAATGAAATCAGCATCTTCAAATTGTCAAGTCATAATTATGAGATTTAAAATGTATATTTTTATCTCATAATTTCAATTTAGTGTGTCATAATTTAAACTAGTTTTAATCTTAGAATTATAACTTCTAAAGTCAAAATTATGACTTACTAAAGCATGACTTTTTGAAATGGGCTTCCATAAAACTTTGCTGTAAAGAAACTCTAAAAAGACAATAGTGTCATTATTCGGCTCGATTCAGTCAGTAGTTAAACAATAACAATATATTATTTAAATGTTAAAATATCTATGCATCATAGTAATATTTGTTGTACTGCCTTCATGCTGATTTAAATTTAAAATGCATTTTTAATTATTTAAAACTAGTAAAAGCAGTAACATTTAAAAGTCTGAAATGGGTAATTTATTTTATAGAAAAAGAAGGCTATTTAAGATGTTATGTTTTATGACATTAATTTAATCACAATTAAGCACAACAGTAAAAGACACATTGCAATAAATTTGGGGGAAATGTGATGTGCTGTCATGAAAATAATTAGTTATAATTAATAATAATTATAATTCGCCTTTCTTTTATTCAAAATTTTTTAGTTAATTGTTTAAATCAAGTCACATTTATTTCTATAACGCATACAATACAAATTGTTTCAAAGCAGCTTCATATTAATAAAAGAGGAAATTAAAAATTGATCATCAGTTATGAAACAAATTGTTAATGTTGTTGTTCAAGTACAAACATGGTTTGAGATTTGTGTGATTTATACAACATGGTAAACCAAATGTTTTATTGTGTGTCAGAGTGATCTCCATGTGCTTGGATCTGTGGATTCGTCCCATTATTCAGCAGAAGTTCATCCACCTCAGACATGATGTAGTGGCTTTACAGCTCAAATAATGAACTATTTCCATGTAAGTGCTCTTGTTTTTCTACTATTGTGTGATAATATCTAAATTCAGAGGTGTTTCTGAATGATGTTCTGTGGTTTCTGCCATTATACGCCTCTTATATAGTCTTCTGATGAACGTGGAACATTCTGGTTCGAGTCTCTGTGCTTCAGGCTCTTTCCGACGATCCCACAGAAAGTGTCTTTTGTGCTGAGCATTTAATGGAGTGTCTCAGCTGTGGCGGGTGGACGCCGCGGGCGTATCGTCATGTCACAGGTCCAGACACAACGACTGAAGCAGCTGAGACACAAATCGACCTGCATCTGCACAGTACAGCACAAACTCATTAGGAAACATCACACTTTCATCCGTTTAGAGTTTAGTCAGGTTTATTCACCTATAAATAAAATTACTCACACAAATATCATCCAGAGGGTTTTTTGCTCATCCGTGGAGCACAAATGGATATTTAAGCACTATTCCAAATCTACAAAAAAGATGTTCTAAGAACGTTCTGCTAACATTCCTGTTAAGTTATGAAATTGTTACATCTGAATGTTTTTTTAAACATTCAAAACAGCCAGTTTTTTAAAGTATCAAGAACATTTCTTGGCTTTGTGAATGTTAGAGGAGCATTCTATTTTATCATTTTGAAAATGTTTTGAGTACGTTACATTTGAATGTTTAAAAACACTAATTTTTTTATATTTAAAGAGCGTATATGCAAATGGTCCATTTTATCATTTTGAAGTCATTTTTTTTTTAAAGATTTTTTAAATGTTCAAAACATTTAAACATTCCATTTTATCATTTTGAAAACTTAATGAGAATATTACATTTGTTTTGAGAATGTTACATTTGAATGTTCTCTCAACATTTAAAACCATTTTTATATTTAAGGAACTTTTTTGGTATGCAAACATTCCATTTTATCATTATGAAAACTTAATGAGAATGTTATTTTTAAAATTCAAAACCCCCCCCCCCCCTTTTAAATTATTTTTTTTAACTTTTTTTGGCTATGCGAACGTTAGAGGAACATTCCATTCCATCATTTTGAAAACGTTATGAGAACGTTACATTTGTATGTTAAAAAAAAAATTTTTTTTATATTTAAAGAATGTTTTTGGTTATGTGAACATTCCATTTCATCATTTTGAAAACATTATTTCTGAATGTTTTTAAAACATTCAAAACATCCATTTTTTTTACTGTATTAAAAAAGTTTATTCTTGATTATTTGAATGTTAGAGGAACATTCCATTGTATCATTTTGAAAATGTTACAAGAACGTTACATTTTTTATGAAAATGTTACGTTTGTTACAAGAATGTTACATTTGTTATGAGAATGTTACATTTTTACGAAAACATTACATTTGTTATGTGAAAGTTACATTTGTTACAAGAATGTTACATTTATACGAGAACATTACATTAGATATGAGAATGTTACATTTGTTACGAGAATGTTATATTAGTTATGAGAATATTACATTTGTTATAAGAACGTTACATTTGAATGTTCCCTCAACATTTAAAACTTTTTTGGCATGTGAATGTTCCATTTTACTATTATTAAAACTTTATGAAAATGTTATTTTTTAAATGCTTTTTAAACATTCAAAACATCCAGCTTTTTTAATGTATTAAGAATGTTTCTTGGTTATGCAAACGTTGGCGTAACATTCCATTCTATCATTTAGAAAACGTTATGAGAACGTTCTGCTGTTAATACTGATGAGTATTATTGAACACAGTTCTGAACAAGTTCATAAGGTCATTCTGAGAACTTTGTTCTAAGAACATTTCCCCTCAACATTACGAGAGCATATAGCAAAAATAATAATGTTATAAGAACGTTCCATAAACATTTCAAGAATGTTTTGTCCTAACATTTGCAAAACCTTTAAAAACATTATGGGAACATTCTCTGTTAGTTGGTCCTTTGATGCTTAGTATGATGAACAGACAAATTTCAATGCATCACAGCATATATTACTTTGGCTTCATTTAGCATGCTGGAACACAGTTACAGTATTCCTGCTGTCTGCTGCACATTCGGCAAATGTTAAATACTATATGCAGAAATTGTAAGAGAATAAGAGTTAATATCCATAATTCAGCAGGCAGAGTATGTGTGAGTTAAGCTCCAGAGATGCTGCGATGCTGAGAAGATCCACATTTAATCCACAGACAGAGAGACTAAATCACAAGCAACTTAAATACTTCTGCACATGCTTTAAGATGATGGGTAGAGCCGCCAAACACGTGCTTGGGTGTTTTATGAGCTGGTTCCCATTTTATTATATGGAGGAGAACATACTGTAAAGGCCATTCACACCAAGAGCAGTGACTATAATCATAACTATATTAACGTTCATGCACAATAATGTTCTGTTTTTTACAAGCATGCGTGTCAGTTTTATCGCCTGCCACTTTAAAAGTTCAAACACTGTTAAGTCAGTGGATTCTGATTGGCTGTCAATGTTTTTATTGCTCATCAGCTGAAAAAAACCCCTCTGAAAGTTATTCCAAAAATGTTGTTCCTCTCTGTCGTTCGTTATTGTTATAGCTGTGGGTCGTTTTCACAGACTGTGATGACACGTTACCGCAGTTATTAACATCGTAAATCTAGCCTTTTTCTATTTTCATTTGTGAAATATTAACGTACATTTATAATACTATACTTTGTGTTTTATTACCTTCCCAACCAACAAAATGTTCTAAGAATGTTAGAACATATTTTAAATGTTTTAAAAACTTTTTTTTTTCTGAGGGTTATTCATGTGAATGTTAAGAGAACATTAAATTTGATCTTTTGGGAATCATGTAAAAAAAAAAAAAGTGAAATGAACGTTACATTTCAGAAAAAACAAAATGTTTCATGAACAGTGTGTTTGATGGATATGTTTTATTAACATTTTGATTTAGCATTTATTTTTATATTTTCAGTTTATTTTTTAGTAATTTTGTTAAAATTGTCATTTTTACTATTCTTTTAAAAAATTATATTTAGGTTTAATTTATTTTGTTTTAGTTCAGTTTTAGAGAACAACATTAAAGACCAGATAACTTTAAACCGACATTCTTTTAATGTTACTGGAAGAACATTTTTGGCTGGATATTTTTTATTATTTTTTTAAATTTAGAACTCACCTCTGTTCTTCTGTCTCTGCTGAGGATGCTGTTCTCCTCCGTATGACTGATGTGCTGTGGAGCTGATGGGCTGCATTTGGACTGAAATCGAGGCCGAAACATTAGACCCTGCTCTCAGAGACCCATTTCTACAGCTCGTGACGCGTGGAGATCCGCTGTGACCTCCTGAGAAGCATGATGCTGAAGAAATGCAGTTCATCTGCCAGCGTCCCACAGCTCAGGACGGAGGAGAATGAAGGTACGTTAATGTATGTTCAGTCAAACACCAGAAGACGTGAAGACTGAAGTCCTCCTGTCCTCTGAGGACAGTCTCCATCCTGAATGGATACGCTGACATTCCTCTTTAAATACAAGTATCAGCTGGATGCAAAGTAACCTACATTTGGTTTTCAGCCATTGAAAATGGGTGAAATTCAACAATTTGCACATGGTGCCGCAATGAGAGCCACATATCTCTGGGATTGAACCATATTGGGCCTTAAAAATGAAGATACCAACTGAAAACATTGTTAGGAACCAGTATCTAACAGGATATTGGGATATCTTTAATAATTCTTGAGTTACAGGCATACAAACTTTGGGGGAAAACATGAAAAGTGGGCTGCCGTAGTCTTCAGAGGCTGTTTCTCAGCCAAACCTTGATCAATTGAAACAAAACTTGGTACACTTCATCAACACCATGATCTGAGGGGACATACCAAATTTGGGAACAGCGCCACCTACGTCTCATGAGATACCAAAAATGCCTCTCTGCCGAACTGTCACCATTGGCATATAATGCAACAAAGATTACTAAAGTCAACAGATTGTACTAATAGAGCTGCCAATCTCTGTAAAAATAATATATTGATGCTGCCATCTTTCTGAAGTCATTTCCACCGTCCTGTAATTTCGTTTCAAATCTCAGGCGAAAATTGTCATTCTGACTGACTCTACAAAATAGTGCATTACTCAGTAAATATTAATCTGTTACGTTAAATATTTTGGTTTTCAACACTATATAGGGGGCCAAGCCCCTATTGTAATTGTTAGTTTTCTTGCTAATTGGTTAGCATGCTAATTGGTTGCCATTCTTTCTATTGTGGCTCTTCAGCTATCAGGTTAACCGTAAGCTACGTTAGCATTTAGTTACCTTAGCAAGCTAATCTATTCAACTTAAGTAATGCTTTCGTATGCTCATTCTTACACTGAAAGCTTTCCTCGGCAGCCTGTTGATTGTGTGTCATCTGAGTGGGACACACTGCTAAGCCACTGGCCCAGAGTCTTTCAGGTCATGGGTTCGAATCCTGTGTGGCACATAACATGTAGTGCTTTTATATTAAAATATTAAGAGTGCTTTGTGCTCTTGAGATGCACATTGTGATGTGCTTTGATGAGTTTGCTGTGATTGTCATGCTTGCTGTAACTTCGGGGCTTGGCCTGGCATTGCTGCTAGCAGCTATATTTATATTTGTCTTTCTTCTTCTTCTTCTCCTTAAAAAAAAAAGCAAAATCCTAAAAATGCAGGTAACAGCCGATGCATGAACGATCTTCATGCATGAATTAGATGGTGCTGGTTAAAGACTGTTTTTTCCGTTCAGTCAGATCATATTGTGTGACATTCAGTTGAACTCCATTAGTCATGCGCTGGTGATCACGATGCATTTGTGGCATGCTTGATTACGGCTGTAATTAACCTGCCATCCGTCATTCATTCAGTGAGTCTGAATACTAAACGAGTCGGCTGAGATTCTCCTCATTATTTCAGCAAACGTCTCTTATTGTTCAAATGCATCTTCAGGTCAGTGATGGTGACCAGAACACTGAAGCAAGGCTAGTGCTTAATTATGCTGAAGTTAGTTAAAACAGCTTAATTATTTTGAGCAATCAATTTTAAAAATGTGTATTTCTGCTACATATTAAGCTCTTATAATTCAGTGCTGTTTGTTGTTTGAACATAATTTAATTAGAAGTTGTCATAACTTAAAAAGATTGATGCAAACTGTTGCTTTATTTAATTATTTATTTATGAACCAAAACATTTTGTTTGAGTGAAATGAGTCTATATTTGCCATATAGCAAGAATGTACAGCTATAAAATGAATGTGACGCATTTGATGAGAATTTATAATATATATATATATATATATATTAACATTTGATTTTTTTTCAGATACTGAATATGTTTATTAAATATTTAGTGACTTTTATTTTATTTTATTTATTTATAGTTTTTAGAAAAAAAACATTTTTTCTGTGTGCTCAAACAGCATAGCAAAGTGCAATGTGTCCACACTCTTACAAAATTTCTATTACGATCAAAATGTTGCAAAGCTGCAAAGACCTAATATTATTAATAATAATAATAATAATAATAATATATACATTTTTATGTATTTTTGTCAGTCTTTTTGCACACTTCTGTTTAAAATGTTAAATAAGTTGAAAAAAAACCCCACTCATTTCAAAAATGTTGGAGGTCAAAACTCAAAATACTATGATGATTGACTGCATTGAAAAACATGAGTTGGCTCAATTAAATGATGTGAACTGGAAGTCTTTTAACACTGAAAATTTCCAGTTAGTTCAACTAATGTGCCAGTGCAGCAACATAAAATGTTAAAATCTTTTACAAAATCTTTTTACAATCTTTTTACAATACAAAGAGCAGCTAAGACATGCGGCTTTGTAATGGAAGAAGGTGTGTAAATAATAACAGAAGATAGATTTTTTTGAGGGGTGAACTATGGCTTTAACTCAAAACGAGATATTTTCTGCTCATGGTTGTGAGTGCGTCTGCTCCTCGGGCTGAAGGATATGTGTAAATGTCACATGTGTGACCTCCAGGCTTCAGCACATCACAGATTCACTCGCTGCGTCTTTCTCCGTGTGTTTTTATCATCGCAGGACGCCGCAGTCGGCTCTCTGTGTCCGTCTGACGTTATTCACGTCCAGTGCTGTGAGAGACTGTCTGATGTTCCTTCTGGAACGACTTCATGTTCCTCTACTTTACTGTAAGCTGTACAACTTAAAATGTTGCTACTGTATTTTCATGGTACAGTGAATTTAGCTTGTTCTGTGTAAGTATAAATAATCATTCACTTAAATCACATGAACAGGAGAGTTTCTTTTCTGAGAACATCTCATTATATGTATGATGGCATTTTAATTTTACTGTTATGACTTTATTCTCATAATTTTGACTTTATTCTCAAAATATTACTACTTTATTATTGTATTGCCATGACTTTATTCTCAAAATGTTGACTTTATGTTTGTAATCTTATTTATTTATTCATTTATTTTGTATGTGGCACTAAAATATGGAAGCCAGTTTTCTGTCATGGAATAAAAATTAAGGTAATTGCAACTTTTTATTTCATTTCAGATTTTTTTTTCTTGCAGTTCTCAGAAAAAAGTCAGAACTATGAGATGTAAATTCAAATAAATATAAAATATAAAGTTTACGTCTCACAATTCTGAATTTATATCTTGATACCAAGTTATCTTTATATTCTCGCAATCCTGTTTTTTTTTTCTGGCCAGGTAATTGTTACCTTTTGCCTCACAATTCTCACTTTTTTCTTGCAATTGCATGTTTGTATCTCACAATTCTGACTTTTCCCCTTATTTTTAAATCTATGGTGATAAAAAAAAACAAAAACAGAATTGCGAGATGCAAACTCAGAATTTAGAGGCAAAAAAAAGTCACGATTGTGAGATATAAACTTGGAATTGCAAGAAAGGTCAGAATTCTAAATTTATATCTCACAATTCTGACATTTTCTTCTCAGAATTGCAATAAAAAGTCAGAATTGTGAAATTAAAAAGTCACAGTTTCTTTTCTTTTCTTTTCTTTTCTTTTCTTTTTTCCTTTGGCGGAAATGATCTTGTGTACATTTGTGTCTTTGGCATCTTTTGCTATGCAGGAGTCTTTTCTTGCCTAAGATAATAATAACAGTGTAAACACGGTAATTATTACTGTTCCTGACACACTGCTGCATTCTTTCTAAGTGCAGCCGTTTGTGTGAAAGAATAAATGAAATAAAAGTAACAATTGAGTCGTGTCAAGCGGCCCGGCTCACATCTGGAGTCTTTATACAGGAGCGCAGACGCTAATGACGTTTAATTGTGCTTTTCTTGACATTTAATTGTCGGCTATTGTTTGCAATTAGACCATGAGCCGCTGATTAATAGAGTCGCTGCTTCATTATCACCTGCGACACGCTTCCATCTCACACACGTGTCTCTGTGAGGTTATTCTCAGACTTTTCTGAAGCTGGAAACGCAGGTTCTTCCCAAATACAGACTCTTATAAAACACTTCGCTTGTAGGGATGTGCTGAGTTTAGTTCATATCACAGACTGAGAGACTGAAGCCTCGACACAGGGAACACATTTAGGTTATGAAAACATGAGAACATTGTTTTGAAATGTTTCTAAAATTTTCAGTTTTCTCGTCATGATTAGAACATTATTTAAAGGTTACAAAAATGTTTCTTACAGCATTCTGCTATCTTTATTTTCGCCCAAAATATAACGTTATTTAAACGTTTATTTTTAATTTTCTACGAATGTTAAAATTTCCAGTTTTCTCGTCATGATTAGAACATTATTTAAAGGTTACAAAAATGTTTCTTACAGCATTCTGCTATCTTTATTTTCGCCCAAAATATAACGTTATTTAAACGTTTATTTTTAATTTTCTACGAATGTTAAAATTTCCAGTTTTCTCGTCGTGATTAGAATGTTATTCTAAGATTACAAAAACATTTCTTACCATGTTCTGCTAACTTTATTTTCGTCCAAAATATAACGTTATTTAAACGTTTATTTTTAATATTCTACGAACGTTAAAATTTCCAGTTTTCTTGTCATGATTAGAACGTTATTTAAAGGTTACAAAAACGCTTCGTACAACGTTCTGCTAACTTTATCTTCGACCAAAATATAACGTTATTTAAATGTTTATTTTTAATATTCTACAAACGTTAAACATTTCCAGTTTTCTCGTCATGATTAGAACGTTATTTAAAGGTTACAAAAATGTTTCTTACAATGTTCTGTTATCTTTATTTTCACCCAAAATATAATGTTATTTAAACGTTTATTTTTAATATTCTACGAACGTTAAAATTTCCAGTTTTCATGTCATGATTAGAATGTTATTCTAAGACCACAAAAACATTTCTTACCATGTTCTGCTAACTTTATTTTTGCCCAAAATATAACGTTATTTAAACGTTTTTTTTTATATTTTACGAACGTTAAAATTTCCAGTTTTCATGTCATGATTAGAATGTTATTCTAAGACCACAAAAACATTTCTTACCATGTTCTGCTAACTTTATTTTTGCCCAAAATATAACGTTATTTAAACGTTTATTTTTAATTTTCTACGAATGTTAAAATTTCCAGTTTTCTCGTCATGATTAGAACATTATTTAAAGGTTACAAAAATGTTTCTTACAGCGTTCTGCTAACTTTATTTTCGCCCAAAATATAACGTTATTTAAACGTTTATTTTTAATTTTCTACGAATGTTAAAATTTCCAGTTTTCTCGTCGTGATTAGAATGTTATTCTAAGATTACAAAAACATTTCTTACCATGTTCTGCTAACTTTATTTTCGTCCAAAATATAACGTTATTTAAACGTTTATTTTTAATATTCTACGAACGTTAAAATTTCCAGTTTTCTTGTCATGATTAGAACGTTATTTAAAGGTTACAAAAACCCTTCGTACAACGTTCTGCTAACTTTATCTTCGACCAAAATATAACGTTATTTAAACATTTATTTTTAATTTTCTACGAATGTTAAAATTTCCAGTTTTCTTGTCATGATTAGAACGTTATTTAAAGGTTACAAAAACGCTTCGTACAACGTTCTGCTAACTTTATCTTCGACCAAAATATAACGTTATTTAAATGTTTATTTTTAATATTCTACGAACGTTAAACATTTCCAGTTTTCTCGTCATGATTAGAACGTTATTTAAAGGTTACAAAAATGTTTCTTACAATGTTCTGTTATCTTTATTTTCACCCAAAATATAATGTTATTTAAAAAACGTTAAACATTTCCAGTTTTCTCGTCATGATTAGAACGTTATTTAAAGGTTACAAAAATGTTTCTTACAACGTTCTGTTATCTTTATTTTCACCCAAAATATAATGTTATTTAAACGTTTATTTTTAATATTCTACGAACGTTAAAATTTCCAGTTTTCATGTCATGATTAGAATGTTATTCTAAGACCACAAAAACATTTCTTACCATGTTCTGCTAACTTTATTTTTGCCCAAAATATAACGTTATTTAAACGTTTTTTTTTATATTTTACGAACGTTAAAATTTCCAGTTTTCTTGTCATGATTAGAACGTTATTTGAAGGTTACAAAAACGTTCCTTAAATGTTCAGTACAAATAACATCATCTCAACATTATGAGCACGTATACAAAATATTAACAAGTTATAAGAACGTTCCATAAACATTACTTTAATAACATTTTGTCCTAACATTTAAATAACATTTAAAAAAACGTTAGTGAAAGTTTTAAGAATAGCAAAGTTTGGAACATTCAACAGAGAACAGACTTAAAGAAACAGGACATGATTTTATTATTATTATTATTGCAAATGTTGATAGGGAATATTCAGACAGGATGATTGAGGCTTCACTTTTTCATCACAGAGAAAAAACTAGTGTTGGTATATTTACCAGTTATTGCATGTGAATCGGCTGAGAAAGAGGCTCATGGGTAATCATAACTTCATAACAACAAACGAATCAAAGCACATCTGTAAGAAAAACACTGAACATGTTCAGAATCACAGTGGCAACAGAAACTAGTTTATGCCATAATCATGAATATTATAATTCAGTGATGATGCATAACTCTTAAAAAACAAAATGCGCTGAATCTCATATTTGTTCGCTTTGGTAAAATATTCCAGAAAGTCACATATGGATTCATAAAATTATGCAAAAGAATATTTGATGGTTAAACACCGAACAGTTAGATTTCATACTATATGCTATTTGTTGGCAAGAAAATGGTGACAATAAAAACGACAAATTTCAATCACATAAAGTCTTTCTTCCATTCTGCCTGAACTCACATTTTAATGAGTAAATGTCAAGTTTTTGAAATGTACAGGTGAATCTCACAAAAAATATATATTAAGGACACATTTAACCTCAAACTCAAATTAAAAAAGGAACATAAAAAATAATAGAATTATTTGCGACATTAGTTTCATGACATTTCCCTCAAAACACTGATGTAATGCAAAATAAATTAAATAAAAAGTAACTTCTATTCATAAAATACTGTTTTTTTTTTAAAGACCAAATACTATCATGATTTTTAAATGCATAACAATCCAGAAGAGTGTCATGAAATTGTCACAAAGTATATATATATAAAAAAATAATAATCTTTTTTGATTATTATTATGGATTGTGAGATTCACCTGTACATTGTCACACTGTCACCTGCATTCAAAATGATACTTGCTAAAGTGCATTTCATATGCAAGATCATAAAAGCATTTAGCAAATCTCTTATTTTTTACAGTGCAAGTTTTCTTCTGAAACATGAAGATAAACCATCATCTGTGATCCTGCACGTTAAGAAACGAACGCATGTGAACACGACGCTGACATCAGAGAACAGAACATTAATAACACCTACAGTAATCAATATCACACAGCAGACCTGAATCAAAGAACAAAACCGTCATACAACACAGAAGATGCAATGTTGTTATTATTTCAGGCAGATTTATGAATGAATATTCAGAGTCAGTCATTCCAAGATTCACCTGATTTTTTTCAGTTTCTTAGATTTTCATACAAACGTTGACAGTGAGACACGAGAAACTCTTTTGGGTTTGTGTTTGAGGGACAGTCAATCATTCCTTTCAGTATAATTTTGCATTTCGCACCATTAAACGCGAGTGTGATATAATAAAAATCCTTTGGATATGTGCTTGTCATACTGAATCACACTTCTGCGTTTCAGAAATAAATGGAGCATTTGTTCAGACATCATGGATTGTTTGAGAGTGGCAATCATCATCAATAAATCCATCTCAGTCGCTCTTTTACAGTGTTATATTCATACGTTTAAATGAAATCACAGCTTTCTTTCTATACATATGAAGGTGAAATGAGCTCTTCTTTACAAGAGTTCTGAACATGAAAATATGAATGTGTTCATAAAATGATGTAGTGTATTACAGTGGCTTATAGAATGAATCGCTCAGACTCTGAATGCTGTTGAAGTCAATGTAAATCAAATGCAAATTATATTGTTTTAATGCATCGAGTTGCTGCTGTTTGAGAACCGAAAAATCGCTTTTATGAACTATACACTTGCTGGAATAATTTATCAGTGTTAATAAATGTAACTATTGATTGAACATCGGTGTATTTGATCATATTGCTGTTCATGTTGTTTTAAAAAAGCACCACAGTAAACATATACATGAAACGCTGTTTGCGAACCATTTTAACCATAACGATAGACAGCTAACAAAAGACGTTCCAACAACGTTTTGCCAACATTCCCATTAAATTATGAAAACGTTATTTCTGAGTGATTTTTAAATGTGAAAACGTCAAGATTTTTTTGCATTAAGAACGTTTCTTTTTGGTTATGTGAACGTTAGAGAAACATTCCATTCTATCATTTAGAAAACGTTATGAGAACGTTGCATGGGAACGTTCCCTTAACATTTAAAACACCCATTTTTATATTTAAGGAACGTTTTTTTTCTTCGTTTTGCGAACATTAGAGGAACATTCCGTTTATCATTTTGAAAACGTGAAAACATTACATTTAAATGTTCTCTCAATGTTTAAAACACTTAATTTTTATATTTAAATAACTTTTTTTTCTTGGTTTTGCGAACAGTAGAGAAACATTACATTGTTTCATTTTGAAAACATATGACTGTTATATTTGAATTGTTTCTAAATGTTTAAAACACATTTTTATAAAGAACGTTTCTTGGTTTTGTGAACGCTCCCTTTTATCATTTTGAAATCATTATGAAAACAATATTTCTGAATGTTATTTAAATGTCGAAAATATTATTTTTTAATGTATTCAGAATGTTTCTTAGTTATGTATGTTTTTATGTATTAAGGATGGTTCTTGGTTTTGCGAACATTAGAGGAACATTCCATTTATCATTTTGAAATCATTATGAAAACGTTATTTTTGAATGTTTTTTAAACATTGATAATATTATTTTTTAATGTATTCAGAACGTTTCTTAGTTATGCAAACGTTAGAGAAACATTCCATTCTATCATTTAGAAAACGTTATGAGAACGTTACATGGGAACGTTCCCTTAACATTTAAAACACCCATTTTTATAATATTTAAGGAACTTTTTTTCTTTCTTCGTTTTGCGAACATTAGAGAAACATTACATTGTTTCATTTTGAAAACGTTATGAGTGTTACATTTGAATAGTTTCTAAATGTTTAAAACACATTTTTATAAAGAATGTTTCTTGGTTTTGTGAACGCTCCCTTTTATCATTTTGAAATCATTATGAAAACGATATTTCTGTATGTTATTTAAACATTGATAATATTCTGTTATGAGAACGTTACATTTAAGTGTTCTCTAAAGGTTTAAAACCCATTTTTATGTTTCTTCTCGGTTATGCAAATGTTAGAGGAACGTTACATTCTATAATTTTCAAAAAACACTATGAGAATGTTACATTTAAATGTTCTCTCTTTTTTTATAGTTAAAGGACATTTTTTTTCCTTGGGTTTGCAAATGTTAGAGGAATGTTCCCTTTTATTCATTTTGAAACCGTTGTGAAAAAATTACTTCTGAATGTTTCTAAACATTCAAAACATCCAGTTTTTTTTGTTTGTTTATGCATTAAGAACATTTCTTCTTAGTTATGCGAACGTTAGAGGAACATTCCATGTTATCATTTTGAAAGCGCTATGAAAACCTTCGGTTCTTGTTACTGATGAATGTTATTGACTATGAAGTTCTGAGAACTTCCTTCAACATTATGAGAACATATATTAAAAACATTATCAGGACGTTCCATAAACATTATTTTAAGAATGTCTGTCCTGACATTTACATAACCTTTAAAGAACGTTATGGGAACGTTCTCTGTTAGCTGGAGATGCAGTTACTACCTTTTGATGGACAATTACAAAGACAGACATTATTTACTGGAAATAACGTGCACTGATGAATCATTCACAATAAGAGCATGTTTATAAGGATATGAGTCCGTCATGTTGACTTTCAAGAAGGTAAAATGAGTGTGTGTTATTGGTTAATAATGCAGAGCGGGAGCTCAAGCAAATGCAGCAGAGGTTTGTGTGAAGAGAGTAAACTTCAGCAGCACTTACAGACCAGAACTGAGCAAATCTGCGGGAGATTTCGGAGGAAAGGATCTGTTTTTTTAAACCGTCTGGAAGGTCACATGACAGAAACGCTCACAGTGTGAGAAGGACGTTCACAGTGATCCTTCATCAGCGCCAAGCCCTTCAGAAGAACCATAAATAATAGGACAGGAGCTACATGACTCTTCATAGATTTCCTCCGTCGGTCACAGTTCTCCGGTATGAGATTGTCCATCGTTTATTTGCGCTGCATCCGATCGACGTCCACCTTCACTTCCGCTGATGTTAGTCCAGTTTACGACCGTGAAGGAACTCCGTTAAACAACGAGTGAGTCCTGGAGGCCCAGCAGATCGCAGGTGTTTCTCCAGAGTCCAGCCTGAAGATCTTCATCATGAGACGCTGCTGAGGACCGGACCGCTGACCTGCACACACATAACATCCTCCAACTCCTTCCAGATCCAGAGAAACCTTCAGCTGGAGTCTGGAGATCAAACACAACACACATCTCAGTCTCATTCTGCATCAGGACTCTTTACCCCATCTGATGATCATAATAATAATAATAATAATAATGCATTAGCTCTTTATTATAATAGAATTATTATTAATAATAATAATAATAAATTATTATTTTCAAATGGGTTTAATAATAATAAATTAGCCCTTTATAATAATAATAATAATAATAATAATAATAATAATAATATATTAGCTCTTTATTATAATAGAATTATTATTAATAATAATAATAATAATAATTTATTTTCATTTTTTTTTATTATCATCATCATCATCATCACATGGATTTAATAATAATAATAATAATATAGTACCCTACTTATAATATAATAATAATAATTATATAATATTTATTATTATTATTATTATTATTATAGATTCTAGTGGGTAAATAGAGTTATCATTTGTAGCTGGTTATTATTAGTGTGAATGTTCTTTATTTTATAATTATTGTAATATTTATTACTAATGACACTGAAGGCTTGTGCAAAACCGGAAGTCAAATATCAAACGAGGTAATGGGAAATATCCGGCATCTGCTGCTTCAAACTCAGTATACATGATTAAGCTTGGGAGGATTTTAACAGGAGCACACGAACAATAAAAGCAATATTCAGTATGCATCACACAGAAGCTGCTCCTGTTAAAAATAAAGCGTGAGCTGGCCTACTTCTGACTCACACCAATCATCATCTCTTATTAAACAGACGCAAGGAACGACTAAGTATCACTTCGGCTTCGAGAAGCCAAACGGCACATGATGGTGAAGTTTCACACGCTTCACTTGAACATGCTTCAGTGACACTCATGCTTCATTATTCCACATTATTATGTACAGCACTACATGCAAGAGCATGTAGTCTGAATTTCACACATATTCATATCTGCTAAATGAACGTTCACATGCACACAGTTTTAAATGGTTAGAAATAGACGCATGTCTTACTCTTCAGAGTTTTGAACTGACAGCGTGATTCATTAGCTGTTATTTTAGTATAATTCAGATACTTTTAATTCATATTCTTAATTAATATTAATGAATATATTGTTTATATAAATATTTTTAATATTAATTAATATATATATATATTTTTTTATTAATATTTGTAATATTTTTATTAATATTTTGTATTAGTTTTTATTTTTAAATGTTCTGTTTTAATTGTAATTTTAGTTAAAGGTTTAGTACTTTTTTTTTTTGTTATGTTTTATTACAAGTTTTTTGCATTCTTTTAAATATGTCTATTTTTATTTTAGTTTTAGTTATTTTATTGCAAGTGAAGTAAATGAAAATTCGAAATGTTTCCTTGGCAAATAGCTGATTAAAAAGTATGTTTTTTTATTTTATGTTTTTATTTTATTTGTGTTATAAATTTTATTTAAAAAAATGTTATTTGTGTTTTAGTCATTTTATTTCAAGTAACAATATTTTTCATGGTTTTAGTTAAGTTTAGTTAACTAAGTATTTTTATTATTTGATTTAAATACAAAAAATAAACATTGCATTACGACTTCGCTTATTATTATTATTATTATTATACAAATAAATTTAGTGGGTGCATTTCATAAATTGGGAATTACATTTTTTTTTTAATAAAGTGGGATTATTTTTTATGATTTTTATAATTATTTTAATATTTAATGATGCTTTAAAATGTGCATAAGCATTACAGTAATGAGAATTGTAATGGGAAAACATGTAAAAGTACTTAAAGTAGAAAAAAACCCTAAACGGTCCCAAAAAATGATTATATCAAAATGCAAAATTTTATTTCCTAGAATTTTAAGGTGAAATTTGATCTCTATTTTTTATTAATCCGAGAAAAACCCATGTTACTAAAACAGTATTTTCAATAAATGTCTTATCAGATTTATTTATGTTTTTATTGTCTGCTTAAGCTTGACAGGATACAGTAAAGCTACAGTAAAGACGTCTGTAGATGTGATTGACGCTCGGAGGGCAAACGCTTCCCAAAGGTCGTTTGTTAAATGATTAATCACACAATAGAAATGCCTCTATGATGAATGAACACACAGAGATGACTGGAGAAATGAACTGGTCACATGATCTTCAGGGAACGCTCTCAGTGCGTCTCTGTTGGAACATGAAGGCGGTTCTGAGGAGCTCGACTCCCCGAGGGCTTCACGCACAAACATCCCGTTTAATTAAATCAAGAGCATGACGAGCTTTTGTTGGACCGCTGGAATCAATACACTATCTATTGATTTAGAAACTTCAGGCATCCATAATCTGATAACTCACTGCATGAATCACAGCAAACCGGTCATGATCAGTCATATTTCACATCACAATCAGTCACAAAGACAAGAAAGTACGTGTTCTTAAGGGAAAATATTTAATAAACATTATTATTATTTGTATAATGTCTGTATATATGTTTATGTTAATCTAATACTTTAAGTTTTTCATCAGGGTTATTATTAACTAAAACTAAAATAAAAAATACAAAAATTAAAAAACAATTCTCATTAAAATGTTTTAATTATAATGAAATTAAAATAAAAACAGAAAGTAAAATATAAAATAAAATCTAAAGTAAAATATCAACAAAAAACATATAAATAATAAAATGAAATATTAAAAACTTTCAAAAATTGAAAAAAATTCTCAGGTTGGAGTACTAAACTTAAAAAATGAAATTATACTGAAATTAAAATAAAAACAAAGTATAATATAAAATAAAATCTAAATTAAAATATTAACAAAAAAAACATAAATAATAAAATATTAAAAACTTACATTTATTTTATTTCTCAGGTTGGAGTACTAAACTTAAAAAATGAAATTATACTGAAATTAAAATAAAAACAGAAAGTATAACATAAAATAAAATCTAAATTAAAATATTAACAAAACACATTCTCATTACTTGAAATAAAATAAAATATTAAAAACAATTAATTTATTTTATTTCTCAGGTTGGAGTACTAAACTTAAACTAAATGAAATTATACTGAAATTATACTGAAATTAAAATAAAAACAGAAAATATAAAATAAAATCTAAATTTAAATATTAATAAAAACTATAATAGTATATTATACTAAAATAAAATAAAAATCATAAAAAAACTATCATTGAAATAAAATAAAATATTAAAAACGTAAATTTATTTTATTTCTCAGGTTGGAGTACTAAACTTAAACTAAATGAAAAAACTAAAAACTACAACTCACTAAAAACTAAATAGAAATAGGACAATAAACTAATAAAAATGACAAAAACACAACAAAATTATTACAATTTAACTAAAATTAAAATGAAAACAAAATATATATAGCTGTCAGGGTTGTTTAGATTAACTTTATTTTAACTTTAACTTTACTAGAACAACTAAAAACTAAAACTATACAGACGTATAAAAAAAACTAATAAAAATGACAAAACACAACAAATGTACTAAAATTTAAACTAATAATCTATAAAAATTAAATAATTAAATTATACTGAAATTAAAATAAAAACAGAACATATAAAATAAAATAAAATCTAAATTAAAATATTAACAAAAACTATAATACTACATTATATTAAATAAAAAAAAACATTCTCATTACTTGAAATAAAATAAAATAAATAAAAAACTTAAATTTATTTTATTTCTCAGGTTGGAGTACTAAACTTAAACCAAATAAAAAACTAAAAACTACAACTCACTAAAAACTCAATAGAAATATAAAAATGATACAATAAACACACAACAAAATTATTAAAAGTTGAATTAAAATTAAAATGAAAACAAAATATGAAACTACCTAATATTAATATGAATGTTAATCTAATATTTACAAACTATAATAATATAGTACTGACACAAAAAACACTGTTTTTCATCTAATATTTATATTTTATTATAAATATATGTTAAAGTTTTAGTAATTTTGTTGTGTTTTTGTCATTTTCATTGGTTTAAAATATGTTTTATTCATTTTTATTTTAGTACATCAAGATAAAGTAAATGAAAATAAGAAAACTAGCTGAAATAAGTTTAAGTTTTTTAAATATTTTATCTTATTTCAGTTCACATCTATTTCAAGTAACGATAATGTTTTTTGATGTTTTTGATTTTAGTTTTAATTAACTATAAAAACACTGAGATGCATATAAAGCACAGTATATTAAGTTGAAGAGATATTACATCCAGCTTCATCTGCATACATACAGTACACTCACATAAAGATATATATATATATATATATAACTTTTTTCAGCTGTTACAGAAACATTTTTACAATAAATATTCTGATTTGACCTTGAGATTAAATAGCTTCGATATTTGACCACTATTTATGATAATACTTGGTTACAATGACACGAAACGTTCTTATTTCTGCCAGGAATGCAACATCAATCAGGAGTTAATGATATTTTGAATAGAATAATGAGACAAACCTCTACATATTCAATCGTGTTCGCATCCATTTAATTTTGATCAGTGCTTCGCTACACAACATGCAAACTTTTACTCCAAAAGTGCGCACATTATGTATTCACACGATTACCATGATTTTCTGTAACGCTGCACTGAAACGATGTGAATTGTGCACGAATTTGACTTGACTTTGAACATGTCTTCAGAAGTACTTTAGTCAAATTCTAAGAAAGTATCACCAGTGTTGTTTTAGTATTAATCATATACTACTATAGTATTTAATACTATTTAATACTTTCAATATTATTTAATAATACATTTATTTTTTTTTATATTTTCTGTTTTATTTTAATTTTAGTTTAGGTAACTTTGTTATGTGCCTTTGTCGTTTTTATTAGTTATTGTTTTTATGTATGTCTAGATTTAATTTATTTTTGCAATTTTAGTAATTAAACATTATTTTTTTTTTTTTTTAGTTTTTAAGTTTTTTCATCAGGGACATTACTGTTATCTAAAACTAAAACCATTAAAAAACTTTTTTTTTTCTTTACTTGAAATAGAATAAACATTAACTGAAATTTTAGTTTTAGTAACTTTACCATGTACTTTTGTATTTTTGATTAGTTTTTGTTTTTAAATATTTCTATAGCTTTAATTTATTTTTATTTCAGTTTTAGTATTTTTAGTAGTTAAGTCAATTTATTTCATTTAATTAAAATATTTTCATTACATGAAATAAAATAAACATTAACTTAAACTATATATATAGTCTACTGTATGTATGTATGTATGTATGTATATATATATATATATATATATATATACTAAAATAACAATATTTTTCATATGATATTTTGTTTTAATTTTATTTTAGCTTTATTTCATTTAATGAAAATGATTTTTAATAGTTTTACTTTTAGTTAACAATCACAACACTGAGCATTACATGTATTACATGCATACATGTGACAATCCACAAATGCACTGTGCCAGTTTCAGTGACAAAAGAAAAACTTAAAATAAAAGTACTGATAAAAATAGTTAAATGTATGTTAAAAACTTTACTGACATCAATTTCAAGTCTATTCATATGAGTGCAGTGTCTTCACTCCAATTGGTAGTTGCCGTACCGCATCAGTGCTCATTTACATAAAGTGAAACTTTGTCATATTTCTGGTCACGCCCACATCACATGACGCTCGTGTCACCTTCAGACCAATCAGCAGCTCTCAGTGTAAATGAATGAGATCTGGTGGCAGTTTCACTGCTTTTCTGACACTCATCCGCTGAAGAGCCCTCGAGCGACTCTCACGCGTGAAACCCGGGACAATGAGGAGCGGAGGAGCGGATCACACACGAGACGAGCTTCTCATCTCACACACACAGAAGCGCTGGGAACACGACTGTAATGTCAGCCTGAGCTCTTCTACAGTCATTTATCAGACCACAGAGCAACAAACTACCTGCACTATATATAAATATAGATAGATAGATAGATGGATAGATGGATAGATGGATAGATAGATAGATAGATAGATAGATAGACAGATAGATAGATGATAGATGATAGATAGATAGATAGATAGATAGATAGATAGATAGATTGATGATAGACAGACAGACAGACAGACAGACAGATAGATAGATAGATAGATAGATAGATAGATGGATAGATGGAACGATAGACAGACAGACAGATAGATAGATGATAGATAGATAGATAGATAGATAGAT
>NW_015548270.1:385906-392253 GCF_001515605.1 Sinocyclocheilus anshuiensis
GATAGATAGATAGATAGATAGATAGATGATAGATAGATAGATAGATAGATAGATGATAGACAGACAGACAGACAGATAGATAGATAGATAGATAGATAGATAGATAGATAGGATGACAGAACAATAGAGAGAACAATAGAAAGATTGAATGATAGATTGAACAATAGAACAATAGAATGACAGACCAGTAGATAGAAGGATAGACAAATAAAAAGTGAAAAATATAAAGATAAATATAAAGATAGATAAATATAAAGTGAAGATACAGTAACAATTGAATGAATAAATGAAAAACAACTAAACTATACATAAACAACATATGAAGACTACATTTATAAAAGGTATAAAAGTTAATCATAAAAACAGATACTATCTGTACTATTGTGCTACACTAATCTGTTTTTTGAGGATGTAATTGTTTAATGGTTTGGAGGTCTGCAAGTGGAACAGGGCGTTTGTGCTGCAGGAGGATTTATGAAGCCATATCTCTAGTATTTTTGATGTAAGATATGAGCCATGACACGACTAACCAATCACCAGCATCACATGTGACGCAGAACATACCAAACCTTCTCACTCCGGGCCAGACGGCTCTTATCTGTGATTTATTTCAGCATCTCTGCGCTCTAGATCTGCAGATTAAGTCTGGCTCCGGGTCACTGATTTCTACTGCAGACGTGTGCCGTGTTTTTCCACTCACATGCTGAGAAGATCCTGCAGACGGGCGTCAGCGGTGTAGTGTGCTGAGGACGAGATGCTGACGACCCTGGAGCACGAGCCATCCTTCCCAGAATGCACCAGGCTGTCCAGCAGAAGGCGGGTCAGCAGAAAGTGGCCTAAATAGTTAGTGGTGAAATGAGTCTCAAATCCGTCTTCAGTTCGGCCTTCAGGAACCAGCATAACAACCGCTAACATGAAACACAGAACACAAGTTCACAGAATGATTACTAGTCCAACATCTACTAGTCCAACACCTACAGTACTAGTCCGACATCTACAGTATTAGTCCAACATCTAGAGTACTAATCCGACATCTACTAATCTATAGTACTAGTTCAACATCTACAGTACTAGTGCAATATCTATAATGATAGTCTAACAACTACTAGTTTAACATCTACAGTACTAGTCCAACATCTACAGTATTAGTCCAACTTCTACTAGTTCAACATCTATAGTGCTAGTCCAACAACTACTAGTTCAACATCTATAGTACTAGTCCAACATCTAGTAGTTCAACATCTACAGTACTAGTCCAACATCTACAGTATTAGTCCAACATCTACTAGTTCAACATCTATAGTGCTAGTCCAACAACTACTAGTTCAACATCTATAGTACTAGTTCAACATCTACAGTACTAGTCCAGCATCTAGTAGTCCAACATACAGTACTAATCCATCTACTAGTCCAACATCTACTAGTCTATAGTACTAGTTCAACATCTACAGTACTAGTGCAACATCTATAGTGCTAGTCCAACAACTACTAGTTCAAGATCTACAGTACTAGCTCAACATCTACAGTACTAGTCCATCTACTAGTTCCAACATCTATAGTACTAGTTCAACATCTACAGTACTAGTCCAACATCTACTAGTCTAACATCTACAGTACTAGTCCAGAATCTAGTAGTCCAACATCTACAGTAGTCCAACATCTACAGTACTAGTCCATCTACTAGTTCAACATCTATAGTACTAGTTCAACATTTACAGTACTAGTCCAACATCTACTAGTCTAACATCTACAGTACTAGTCCAGAATCTAGTAGTCCAACATCTACAGTACTAGTCCGACATCTACTAGTCCAACATCTATAGCACTTGTTCAACATCTATAGTACTAGTTCAACATCTACTAGTCCAACATCTACAGTACAAGTCCAACATCTACAGTACTAGTTCAACGTCTACAGTACTAGCGCAACATCTACTAGTCTATAGTACTAGTTCAACATCTACTAGTCCAACATACAGTACTAGCGCAACATCTACAGTACTAGTTCAAGATCTACAGTACTAGTTCAACATCTACAGTACTAGCGCAACATCTACTAGTCTATAGTACTAGTTCAACATCTACAGTACTAGTGCAACATCTACTAGTCCAACATCTACAGTACAAGTCCAACATCTACAGTACTAGTTCAACGTCTACAGTACTAGCGCAACATCTACTAGTCTATAGTACTAGTTCAACATCTACAGTACTAGTTCAACATCTACTAATCCAACATACAGTACTAGCACAACATCTACAGTACTAGTCCAACATCTACAGTACTAGCGCAACATCTACTAGTCTATAGTACTAGTTCAACATCTACAGTACTAGTTCAACATCTACTAGTCCAACATACAGTACTAGTCCAACATCTACTGTACTAGTTCAACATCTATAGTACTAGTTCAACATCTACAGTGCTAGTCTAGAATCTAGTAGTCCAAAATATATAGTACTAGTTCAACATCTATAGTACTAGTTCAAAATCTACTAGTCCAACATACAGTACTAGTCCAACATCTACTAGTTCAACATCTACAGTACTAGTCCAACATCTACTAGTCTAACATCTATAGTACTAGTCCAACAACTACTAGTCTAACATCTATAGTACTAGTCCAACATCTACTGGTCCAACATTTACTAATCTAACATCTACTAGTCCAACATCATCTCGGGCCGAACTTCATGACATGTCTGATATGATGTGAGTATATCTTATTTTAGGAAGGCTGCAATTAATCAGACAAGCAGTTTTGTGTAATTTTTAAATAAATAATTTTATTTATTTCTTTTTGAAATACCTTGATTTTACACCAGCACGAGCCATTTAAACCATAATAAGCAATGAAATTATTTTATTATATTTTATTTAAGCCACATACATCATCTGCTTCTGTAAAGAGACTCAGGGTTCTAAAAAGGTTCTATATAAATACTTATCACTTAATATTTTTTATAATAATAATATTATTATTAATAAAGACAAATTATTATAGTTATAATATTTATGTTAGTATTATTAATGAATATTTATGTAAAACAATTTATATAAAACATTTAATGTATATAGAACATATTGTTATTATTACTATTATTATTAAATACTTATATTATTATTCATTAATATTTATATATAATATAATTTATATATAGATAATCATCATTAATATTAATAACAATAATACACTTTTATTGTTACTGTTATTATTATTATTATTATTATGATTATGGGATATTTATAAAAAACATTATTGTTGTTATTATTTACAGTTATTAAACATTTGTATAAAACATTACTATTATTATTATTATTACATTATTGTTGTTGTTGTTATTAATTAATATTTATATAAAACATTAATATTAATAAATATTTAAAATGCATCATTATTTTGTATTTCTTAATTATAAATACTTAAACGTTTATCATCATCATCAATCACCCTGAATAACACACAACGCATCTGAAGATCACGGAGGTGTTCAGAATCACAAACACACACTCATTCAGACGGTCATCACCTTTCCTCACAATCAGCCGCCGCACTGTTCAGACGCTCTGAGCACATTTAATCGGGATTAAACTGATATAAATAGTGTTTTAATCAGAAATGGGTCTAGTAATGATCAGCTGACGTCATTCTGACTGCCTGAGGTGACAATGACCAAAATAACAGCAAACTACTGCACCGTGACCCAGAAATGCCTCTCAGGTCTGAGCTGATAGCGGGACAAACAATAAGAACAGCAAAGCACTTCCCATAGCTTCTGTTTTTAGGCACAAATCCATTGATAGACGCTTGTTAAATTAGCCAGATGAAACATGGAGTAAATATTCATGAGGAAATCTCATTTCTGCTGTTCACACAATTGATTATTGTCCTATTCTGTGTCATGTTAATCATTTTATGTATTATTGGGTTTATGCAGTTCATTACATTACATTTATGCATTTTGACTTTTCAAAGACAAAGACTAGTACTGCACAATTTGGCTAAATTCTATATCAATATGGCTATAAAATAATAATAATAATAATAATAATAATAACATTGACAAAATAAAAATGTCATTTTACATTAAACCTACAAAATTGCAGTACTATTTATTTATTTATCTTAATTCAAGTTGTTTAGAGTTCTGCACAATTTTCATATCCATTTTGTGATGATGTTTATCAATATGGCTATATAATAATAATAATAATAATAATAATAATAACAAAATTAATAATAATAATAATAATAATAATAATAATTGTATTAAATTATTTAATTTTGATAATAATAGTAACAGTAATTTTATATTAGTAAATAAAACATAATAATAAAAATAATAATTAAATAAAATATAAAAGTTACTACTGTAATATTTTACTGTAAAATAATATAATAATAATATATTTATTTTACTTAAATC
Source organism: Sinocyclocheilus anshuiensis (assembly GCF_001515605.1). Classification (NCBI taxonomy): domain Eukaryota; kingdom Metazoa; phylum Chordata; class Actinopteri; order Cypriniformes; family Cyprinidae; genus Sinocyclocheilus; species Sinocyclocheilus anshuiensis. The sequence goes on from NW_015548270.1 coordinate 390,335, forward strand.
TGTAAAATTAGAATACTAATATTTATGGCTGTGTTAATATTTTTGTTTAGCTCTTTGTTTTGTTTTGTTCCCAAACACATATTAAAGTGATCAGATTTACTGAATGTACTGTACTGAAAACGAGCTGCTCACACACGAGCTGGCGGGACGCGCCATTGTTGATGAGCACAATGAAAACCATAAACAACTTCTGCTACTTGAGATAAAATGAGCTTAAAAACTTTTATTTCAGCTAGCTGCCAAGACAACATTTCTCATTTTCATTTAGTTTACCTCGATGTCCTAAAATAAGTAGCGATGAAATAATAAAAAAAAAAATTAAAAACAGATACTGTAGACATAAAAAAAACCGAATATAAAATAACTAAAACTAACTACAATGAAAATGAAAACAGAAGATATAAACATAAAAAACTATTTTAAAATAGTAATAAAAACTAAAACTATTTTATTTATTTTTTATTTTATTTATTTTATTTTGTCTTAATATCTTCATTTTCAAATGTTAAACCATCAATGTATTGTTATTTTTATTTCTAAATAAAAAATGAAAAATTACTAAAAAAACAAAATAAGAAATATTACTATTTTAATATTTCACTATTCTGCATTTTGTTACTTGAAATAAAATAAATATTAACTGAAAAAAAAAACATTAAAACTTGTCTCAGCTAGTTGCCAAGGCATCATTTCTCATTTTCATTTAGTTTAACTTGATGTATTAAAATAACTAAAACAAACTATAGACATATTGAAAAACCTAACATAATGACAAAAATACAAAACAAAAACTAACAAAAATACAAAACTTTAACTAAAATAAAAAATATACTATAATAACAATTTTATTCTACACTACAACTGTCTTAATATCTTCATTTAAATGTTAAACCATCAAACCTATTATTATTATTTCTAAATAAACAATTTTAAAATAATTAAATATTCAATTAAAATATTTAAATAATTATTTAAATAATTAAATAATTTAATATATTTAAATGAAATAAATTAAACTATATATAAATATTAATAAATAATAAATGAGTGAGAGTGAAAACCAGAATGAGAGTGAACCTAGCTGCATTAAAAAAAAATGACACAAGTAAATAAATAAATAAATTAATTAATTAATTAATAAAAATAACAATAATAATAATAATAATAATAATAATAATAAATAGATTAGCTATTTTAAAGGTTACTCCCAACCCTGGCAACATATAATTAGAAGAAAATAAAACAATTAATCACTATTTATTAAACATGCGAACAGCTCTGATTTATTTTAAACCAGCGCTTAACCTTCATTGTAAAACGCTTTATGTCAGGTTCTGCTTTCATTTCAGTTGGTCGCTTGAGAGAGTTGGGAGCCCATTACAGAAAAAGCTCTTTGTCCTCGTGAAGTTCTACGATAATAAGTCTGTGATCAGAACAAACATGTTAAGAATCACTTCGGGTTCATCCATCGCACTGCTAAAGAAAGGTGGCGTTGAGCACACTGCATTATGGGATACGGGACTGCAACACATCTCCAGTATCGTCCGCACACTGCTGTGTGTGAGTGTGTGTGTGTGTGTGTGTGTGTGAGTGTGTGTGTTTGTGAGAGTTTGAGTGTGAGTGTGAGTGTGTCTGTGTGTGTGTGTGAGTGTGAGTGCGTGAGTGTGTGAGTGTGCGAGTGTGAGTGTGTGAATAAGCATTATAATTAGTAACTTACAATATTTATATTGAATTGTTATCATGTTAAATACAAATTCAGTCACATTAAAAAGGCTGTTTTTAGCTTTACGCTGGAGTTAGTTCACTTTCCGGCAATGAAACTAAGTAAATAAATAATTAAATAAATTAGCACGATAATTAGGGATGCACCGATACCGATACTGGCCTCCTGTACTCGTACTCGTACTCGTTAAAATGCC
>NW_015548271.1:0-8935 GCF_001515605.1 Sinocyclocheilus anshuiensis
ATAATATAGCCATTGTGTTAAATAAAATAAAATATCTATACTATCTATATGAATATAAATATTATTATAAATAATAATAAAATATACAGAGTGAAAATAAAATAAAAAAATTAATTAAATACTGTAAAATCAAAAACAACATATAAACTAGTCAAATGCCTGAATGATTGTGTGTTTGTATGGATTTTGTTCAAATGTAATCAAATTTGATCAATTTGCACTTCATTTTTACCATTATTCTGCATAATAAATGTGTGTTGTGTGTGTGTGTGTGGCAGGTGTGATTGCTGTGTCCATGACGGAGAGACTTTCTCTTGAAGAACGGATCGATAACTCCACTAAACTCCTTTTAAACCCGTCCTACATTCTCTTCTGGAACTTCACTGACCCTATAAATCCCCAGGTAATGATAATTATCATTATCAAAATCACCACTGTATATTAAGTATACCAGAGTACCAGTATACTGTATAAGTAGAAAATACACAAATATTGCTTTCAAAATAGTAATATGCAACACTGGTCACATGACCTCATTAAGTTGTCTTTAATTCAGTATGTGGCATGAATATAAAAAAGGTTCATTCTGAGTGTATAAACAGGCAGTTTTAGATGAAGATGATATGATCAGTGTAAATAAAAGCGTTCTATTGTGCATCCCTTTAAATAGAAGCAGAAACCCAACACACCTGAATGAAGTTTTCGTATTTCAGCAGATGATTTTAGCATGAAGCTGATGTGAGATTGAGTGTAGAAGGTGTAATCTGATGACATGAACAGAAAGCTGTTGTGACCTGAATCCGTCTGTCCATTGTTTGCGTTGCAGCTGCAGCTGGAATGTCCTGATGATGTTCTGTGCTTCCAGTTCTGTCCGTCCGACCCAAATATCATCGCTGGCGGCTGCATGAACGGCCAGGTGCACAATTAGATCAGAAAAATTATCTTTTCTTTCTCAGTCTCTTCTTTAAACTGTTCTTCCTTTCATTTTTTTTCTTTTTATTGTTAATTTTACCTCTTGTGCATCTGTTTTGATTATTTTTAAGGTAAGACACTATAGGGTGAAAAATGTTAACTAATAGATATTACCATACTACCCCAGTTGATTAATCACAGTACATTAAGATAATTGTTTTATATAATTCTCTGAAAAACAAGTTTTCTTAAATCTGCAAAAAGAGGCATTTTCTATTTAAATATGCAGTTATTTGTGTACAATTCCATAAAATAGATATGAACATCGGATAAAGTCAGATTCAAAATTCTTATTTGATTTTGTTGACATATGTGACACAAAAGCAGTCTGAAGTCGCTGGGGTATATTTGTAGCAATATCCAACAATACATTGTATGGGTCAAAATGATAGATTTTCCTTTTATGCAAAAAATCATTAGTATATTAAGTAAAGATCATGTTCCATGAAGATATTTTGTAAGTTTCCTACCGTAAATATATCAAAACTTAATTTTTGATTAGTAATATGCATTGCTAAGAACTTTAGATTTTAGATTGTTTTGCACCCTCAGATTCCAGATTTTCAAATAGTTGTATCTCGGCCAATTATTGTCCTATCCTAACAAACCATACATCAATGAAAGCTTATTTATTTAGCTTTTAGATTATGTATAAATATCAATTTAAAAAAAATTTACCCTTATGACTGGTTTTGTGGTCCAGGGTCACACATTAGAGTTAAAGGTTTTTATAGAGGGGATTTTGGATTTCTCTTTTTATCACTCCATAAATTAAAAAAATACTGTCAACAGACAGAAAAAAGACATTTTCTCCATGTTTTTAGGAATAAAATGTTATATAAATCAATGATATATGAAGAAACCCTTCAGTAAAAACCTTCAGAATATAGAGAGGAATAAAACTGTTAAGTTTGGTGTATATAAGTGCTGCTGAAGTGGAGAACAAAACTTTTAAAAAATGTATTGTAATGGGCATCTACAGATGCAAATAGATCAACTGCTATGAAATAAACACTTAAATGTATAGTATGGAGGTTTTCTTTCCTCTAGTCTAAAAGACAACATGTTATTGAAGCAAACGAGCCCAGTGCATGAAAAAACAATAGTTTTGTCTGTAGTGTTTTTTTTGCACTTTGATTTACCATTGTGTATAAAATGTGCTGTATAAATAAACTTACTTTGCCTTACAATGCACTCTCAGCAGAAATGTTACTTATTTTTTTTCCCTTTAAATGGCTTTCAACCGCTTACAATCTGGAAGCACTTCTCCACAAAGGCCTAAAACATAGCAAACACATTATGTTCTGGTTATATTAATGTTCAATACAAGTATCTATGTGCATCATCTGTGACATGGTAACATATTGTAATACTTTTAACTCATGACATGCAGCATATTCATTAGCTGGTTTTGTGTTTACAGGTAGTATTATGGGATATCTCCGCACATGTGGAGAGACTGCAGGACACACGCAGCGGCAGCAAAAACATTTCAAGCAAACTAGTGAGTTACACACACACAGCTGTTGTGTGTTTAAACTAGTGGCTGTCCACAACCAGTCATGTGACTCCTGATGATCTATTTAGAGGTCATTTAATTAAGTGACGCTTAAATGATACCTTATACAAACACACTTACACAATCACAGAACATTAAACCTGCTGTGTGTGTTTACGACTGTTTACTTTGTGTGTACTGCCATATTGTGTCCATATGTGAGCTAAACGTGACAAAACCTGTCTTTCATGACATCCTCAAATGTAAAAATTATATATAAATGAAGATTGTGTTAGTTTCTAGTCATTATTATTAGCTTTATGTAAAAACAATCCTGGGTTATGGTTTTTGCTTATTCAGATACACTGTAAAAAATATTGCCGTTTTAATGGTAAAAAAAAAATTTTTTTTAAATGCTACAGTAAAAATCTGTTCATTGGTTAGAGTAAGTTCCCTTGCTCTTTAATATCTAATGGGAAATTTCATGTAATTTTTGTTAAGTGTACAGTTTTTGGAAGTGAAAATGAAGTAATATCATAATATAAAGTGAATTTTTTAAAGATGGTTGTCAGATAAAATATTTGGTATATTAGCATATTTCAGTTATTTAAATATGTTTTTTACTGTAGATTTAAGTTCTGTAAATTTAATTGTAAATTCTGGCTACTTTTTACTGTAACACACACATATATTATGCAAACAAAACCTTTTATTTTGGATGCAATTTTTTTTCTCCTGTAAATTAAAATTTTGTAAATTTAAACCTGTAAAACATACAGATCATGGTAAAGTTCTGGCAACCACAGCTGCCAACTTTTTACTGTAAATTTCACGGATCCCCCCCCACCTCCCTTTTTTATATTATAAAGGTAAATTATTTGTTATATTACCATATTTCATCTTATGAACTATTATTTTTTTACTGTAAAATCTAAATGTAATATTAAACTGTAAAAATAAGTTCTGCCAACCACAGCTGCCAATTTTTACTCTAAATTTCACTAATTATTATTCCTGTTATTCAGGACAAAAACAGTGTGACTTCAGTGGTGCGGTACTGTGCTGTATCTGGGATAGAGAACGGACACAAAGCCCCGATCACAGACATTCAGTGGCTGTCAGAAACATTTGAGGTACACAAGAGGTTAACTGTCCTTTCTTAAAATATGAAGAAAAAAAAATGTTACTGTACCTTTAAGAGTTTAACATTTAATTGAACTGGCCATGTACACACTGAAATATTCATCTTAATAATTTTTTCTCTCAGTTGTCCAAATTAGGGATCCCAGTGGAAAATCCAAGTGGTATTTCTGTTCAGCTGGTGACATGCGCTCCTGACTGGTATCTGCTGATATCTACACTATATGCACACATTCATGTTAATGTTCTAGTTTAGTATCAAACTCTCTCCTCACTGTGTGTGTGTGTATATATATATATATATTTTAGCTGTGTGTTATTCTGGGACCTTCGGCCTCCTCGTGTTGTGTCTCAGTCCCTCACGGACGTGAAACAGAAATCGGAGGAAAAGCCTCTGGAAAACCCTCATGGCATTCCCAACACGTTCAAACACCTCAACCTAACCTGGAAACCCTTTATCCGTGTATGTGGTGCATACAAACATGGTTTTAAGACATATAAATCTCTAGGGCTTTTCACACTGCGCTAAACCTGGGTTAGCGTAGTTCTAAACAATGCATTTTAAACCTGGGAAATCATACGTTTCACAAACTTATACAGCGGCAAACTTGTACAACATGAAACAATAGCTGTGTCTCATTTAGAAGACTGCGCCCTCCGGAGGTTGCATCCTCTGTAGGATGCGTATACGAAGTGTCCTCAACCTGGAATTAAACGAAGCGTCCTCAACCTAGAGTTAAACGAGACGGCCTTCGTAGGACGGGCGGAAAAGGAAACAGGAAGTATCACGTTGTTATGCCAACACTTTTAGAGCATAGTTGTGCTCTCACACTACTTAAATGAAGGAAATTTATTTCTAAATTTGGAAATTAGTTTGAAAAAAAAATGCTTTTACTTGTTTTATTTTGTTCAATGTTTGAGGAGCTGCAGCGTACGTACAGCAGACATCTGTTAGAGAAAAAAGGAAGAGGATATTAAGAACAAAGTTTATTGATTTAAGGTAAGTTGTAAACCACACCTGCCGGCGCCAGCATTTTTCAAATTAACGAAGGTTGTTTACGGCGACGCAAAGAATTGTGGGTTATCTGTAGCAGCAAAGGATACACCTCATGCATCCTCTGAATTCCTGTGAAAGAAGGTCGTATTCGAAGGTCGCATTCGGTGAAATGAGACAGCCTCGATGACATATGCAGACTTCGACCTCCGGAGGGCGCAGCCTTCTAAATGAGACACAACTAATGTGGCATTAAAACATTACGTCTAGACGCTTAGCAACCGTAAACGTCAGAATTCTGAGAATAAGTCAGAACTGCGAGATGTAAACTTAGAATTCTGGTAAAAAAAAAAAAATGTCAAAATTGCATGTTAAAATAGAATACCGAAAGAAAAGTCAGAAGTGCGAGATGTAAACTTAGAATTCTGAGACAAAAGTCAGAAGTGCGAGATGTAAACTTAGAATTCTGAGACAAAAGTCAGAAGTGCGAGATGTAAACTTAGAATTCTGAGACAAAAGTCAGAAGTGCGAGATGTAAACTTAGAATTCTGAGACAAAAGTCAGAAGTGCGAGATGTAAACTTAGAATTCTGAGACAAAAGTCCATATTTCAAGATGTAAATTATGAATTCTGGGAAAAAATATCGAAATTGCAAGATGTTAAAATAGAATACCGAAAGAAAAGTCAGAAGTGCGAGATGTAAACTTGGTATTCTGAGAAAAAATAAAAAAATTGTGAGATGTAAATTTTGAATTCTGGTAAAAAAAAAAAAATTTTTAATTGCAAGATGTAAAAATAGAATACCGAAAGAAAAGTCAGAAGTGCGAGATGTAAACTTAGAATTCTGAGACAAAAGTCAGAAGTGCGAGATGTAAACTTGGTATTCTGAGAAAAAAGTCAGAAGTGCGAGATGTAAACTTAGAAAAAAGTCCAAATTTCAAGATTTAAATGTGGAATTCTGGGAAAAAAAAATCAAAATTGCGAGATGTAGACGTAGAATTGAGAAATAGAAAATGTACACTTAGAATTCTAAGAATTCAGCATTTTGAGATATAAACTCGCAATTGTGAGAAAAAAGTCGCAGTTACCTTTTTCATTTTTTTAAAATTCTGTAACGGAATCAAGCTTCTATAAACAGGTTGCGTGCTGCGTTTGTCCAATCAATGACACTGACACCGCAAATATGCAAATAAGAACGTTTACCCAGGGTTTAGGAATGTACAGTGTGTAATGTAAGTTTATGAATAGGATTACCCAGGAATAATTGTTAACCTTGGGTAAATTATGGGCCACGTAAACCGTGACTGGATTCCATTTACCGCAGGTCTCCTTACCAAAGATTGGCTCTAGCGGTGAATACAGTCCTCTGAAGTTCAGCTTGAGGGACAATACAGTGGACTGTCCTACAGGTGAGACACCAGCACTGAAAGATACACATGTATTTGGCTTGGTGAGACCTATTAAACACAAGGTTAACTGTGGCCGTGCAGTGATGATAATGCAGTCAGCATGATGCCTCTCTGTTAAATAAGCAGAGCTCTGAAATAACATTCACTATCACAGCACTGCTCTACAAACACTGACTCTACAGCGCCGTTTCACAGAGACCATGAGGTCCAGCTGATGAAGAGTTTCTTTTTTTTTTATTTGACCCTCTAACTCTAGCACTCTATTCTAATTCTATTCTTTAAAAAAAAGAATTTTTTTAGACTTGCACTCTATTCATTTACTAACTGCTTGTTTTCTTTAAAAAAAAACTAACACTTGCTCTCTATTCACTCTCTATTCTTTTCGTATTCTATTTGTTTTCTTTTATTTATTACACAATTAACGAAAAGCAAAAAAGGCCTCTAACACTAGCTTGCTCTATGCTTTTTCTATTCTATCTGTTTTCTTTTTATTTATTATATAATTAAAAAAAACCTTGCTATGTGTACTGCGTTAAGCTGAGACTTGTTTATAGCACTTGTATATCATTGCTCTTTTGTTGATTTTGATTGCTTCTATTGTCCTCATTTGTACGTCACTTTGGATAAAAGCATCTGCTAAATGACTAAATAATAATAAAAATATATATATACAGTATACACAGCAAACACAGAGTTCTGGGGGAAAAAAACCTTAATCATCATAAAAATGTAAAATGAAAACAATCACAATATTTAAAATAAATAAAGAATAAAATAAATAAATAACCAAAATATTAATGAAATATTTAATATTTAATACATAAAACTAAATAAAATATTTTGTTTTTATTTAAAAATTCAGTGTTTTATTTCCTGCACGTCATGTGACATTAACCGACATCAAAGAATCGTGAACATGCAAATGTTTTGTTAAATTACAGAAGTATTACCTTGAAATCTCAAGGGGGCCACAAATAAAAATGTAGCTGGGAACAGCTGCATTAGAAGACATTATGCATTACTGTGTGACTCCAAAAACTGATTCCGAGTGTTGATTTGGATCCTGGTTCGAGTTTCTCCTCGTATCCGTCTTCTCTTCAGGAGACAGACCTCCACAGAACGCGGATCGTGAGGAAGGCTGTGGGTTCGCGCAGCTCCGGGTGCCGTCGGCCAAACAGCAGAAACCTCTGGAGAACATCAGCACCAAGCTGTACGTGGGGACGGAGGTGAGACAAACATCTGTGCATTTCACTGACAGAACGGTCAGAACATGTTCCATAAAACAGATTCCAGCTCTACTATCCCAATGCATGAGCCATATTCTTCTAACGCACATAAGCTGCTTGTAATGTCATTGATTTTGACGATTAGTCTATTAATAAATGCATTTTTGCATACTGTGCTTGCATCAGGATGGTGAACTCGTTTACACTGACTGGAAAATGGACAAGGACAACGACTCCGGACGTCTGCTGAGTAAGACACTAAAACAGCCGAACAACACATTTTTACACACATACACAGATTTGAATTCAAAGGTCATGAGTGATGGTTGAGATCTATCACTACTGTACTCTTGATCAAGAACCTGAACCTCCGGCTGCTCCCGGGGATCCCGGCCTGCAGAAAATGAAGACTAAATCATTTTGGATTTAAATCGTTTGCTTTGATTTAAAAAAAAAAATAAAATGTTCCATACAAATACATTATTTAGCAATTTTTCAATGATATATAAATGTTTAATAAAAATTAAACTTCATTAAATGTAAAACACTTACTAAAAAAGATGTCAAAGTACAATTAAAATTAATTAATAATAATAAAAACTATTTAAATAAAAGTTTCTTCAAAAGATGAAACATTTAATTTGAAATAAAGTAAATATTTTTTTTAAATAAACAACATTTAAAATAAAACACTTACTAAAAAGATTAAATTAAAATTTAAATAAAAGTTTCTTCAAAAGATGAAACATTTAATTTGAAATAAAGTAAATATTTTTTTAAATAAACAACATTTAAAATAAAACACTTACTAAAAAGATTAAATTAAAATAAAAGCTAAAAGCAATCATTTGAAAATAAAAGCAGTCAAAATCAAGTACTAACTAAAAAGCGGAACATTTGTATTTGATATAAAAAAAATAATTTTAAAAAACAACCAAAAACAGTAAAACAATACCGATTGTAATATTTTATTTTAAATAAATTCAGAATAAAATACATTTATAATCTAAAAACAAAAACAAAAGACTCAATATTTTATTTTACATAAATCAAAAATGAAAATCAATAAAGAAATGCTTTTAACAAAAACAATCAAAATAAACGCTCACTAAAAAAATATGAAATATTTTATTTGAAAAATGTATTAAGATTATGTAAACCTAATCAAAATAAAACACAAAAGAAGAAATATTTTGCTTCTTAATCGTAATGTTCACTGGACACGCAGGTCAACAAATAAAATATTTCATTTCAAGTGTTTTATTTTTTATCAAATTTAATACAAAAAAGAAATAAGACAATAATACATACAATCGAAATAAAACACTTAGTAAAAAAATTTAATATTTGAAATAAATTAAAATAAATAATTTAAATAAATTAAACAATACTAAAAATAATCAAAATAAAACAATTACTAAAAAGATGAAATATATTTTTAATTAAAATAAATAGTTTTAACAAAAACAATCAAATCAAATCAATCAAAATTGAAATAAATAATTAATCTTAAATTTAAAAGTCTAAATATTATTATAAAGATAAAATATTTCATTTTAAATTAGTTAAAATAAATAAATAGCTTTAACATAAAAACTAAAACATTAAATATTTAAAATAAATAATAAATTAAAATATTATAAAATTATAGATTATAAAATTATTTATAAAATAAAATTGTATAATTTGATATAAA